>NW_024376734.1:0-27740 GCF_016808335.1 Panicum virgatum
TAATGCAAAGTTCGTGCCACGAAGTCATGTCGGGATTTTTTGCACCGAACGCACCCAATCCACTCCATTGGACCTTAAACTCATGTTTTGGTGCATTGCATAGTTTGGGTGCATTTGGGATCGTTTCTAACCGCATGAAACTCGATGCAAAACAGGGTGGACTAGTGCAATTAATGCAAAGCTCGTGCCACGAAGTCACGCAGGGGTTTTTTCTCTACGAACACACCCAATCCACCCCATTGGACCCTAAACTCATGTTTTGGTGCGTTGCATGTATTTGGTGCATTTGGATCATTTCATAAGTGCATGAAACTCGTGCAAAACGGGGTGACTGTGCATAAATGCAAAAGTTCGGCACGAAGTCACATCGGGATTTTTCACAACGAACGCACCAATCCGCCCCATTGGACCTAAACTCATGTTTTGGTGCGTTGCATATGTTTGGGTGCATTTGGGATCGTTCTTAACTACATCAAACTAGATGCAAACAGGGTGAACTGGTGCAATTAATGCAAAAGTTCGGGCCACGAAGTCACGACGGGATTTTTTTGCAACGAACGCACCCAATCCACTCCATTGACCTTAAACTCATGTTGTGGTGCATGCATAGTGTTTGGGTGCATTTGGGATCGTTTCATAACCGCATGAAACTCGATGCAAAACAGGGTGGACTAGTGCAATTAATGCGAAAAGCTCGTGCCAGGAAGTCACGCCCGGATTTTTCTCTACGAACACACCCAATCCACCCATTGGACCCTAAACTCATGTTTTGGTGCGTTGCATAGTGTTTGGGTGCATTTGGGATCGTTTCATAACGCATGAAACTCGGTGCAAAACGGGGTGAACTGGTGCATTAATACAAAAGTTCGTGCATGAAGTTCATCGGGATTTTTCACAACGAACGCACCCAATCCGCCCCATTGGACCGTAAACTCGTTTTGGTGCGTGCATAGTATTTGGGTGCATTGGGATCGTTTCGTAACTGCATGAAACTCGATGCAAAATAGGGGAACTGGTGCAATAATGCAAAATTTCGTGCCACGAAGTCACGGGGATTTTTGCACCGAACGCACCCAATCCACTCCATTGGACCTTAAACTCATGTTGTGGTGCATTGCATAGTTTTGGTGCATTTGGGATCGTTTCATAAACCGCATGAAACTCGATGCAAATAGGGTGGACAGTGCAATTAATGCGAAAGCTCGTGCCACGAAGTCACGCCGGGATTTTTTCTACAAACACACCCATCCACCCATTGGACCCTAAACTCATGTTTTGGTGCGTTGCATAGTGTTTGGGTGCATTTGGGATCATTTCATAAACCGCATGAAACTCGTGCAAAATGGGGTGAACTGGTGCAATTAATACAAAAGTTCGTGCCATGAAGTCACATGGGATTTTTTTCACAACGAACGCACCCATCGCCCATTGGACCGTAAACTCATGTTTTGGTGCGTTGCATATATTTGGGTGCATTTGGGATCGTTTCATAACTGCATGAAACTCGATGCAAAACAGGGGAACTGGTGCAATTAATGCAAAAGTTCGTGCCGAAGTCATGTCAGGATTTTTTCACCGAACGCACCCAATCCACTCCTTTGGACCTTAAACTCATGTTTTGGTGCGTTGCATAGTGTTTGGGTGCATTTGGGATCGTTTCATAACCGCATGAAACTCGATGCAAAAGGGTGGACTGGTGCAATTAATGAGAAAGTTCGTGCCACGAAGTCACGCAGGGGTTTTTCTCTACGAACACACCCAATCCACCCCATTGGACCCTAAACTCATGTTTTGGTGCGTTACATAGTGTTTGGGTGCATTTGGGATCGTTTCATAACCGCATGAAACTCGTGCAAAATGGGTGAACTGGTGCAATTAATACAAAAGTTCGTGCCACGAAGTCACATCGGGATTTTTTTCACAACGAACGCACCCATTCCGCCCCATTGGACCGTAAACTCATGTTTGGTGCGTTGCATAATTTTGGGTGCATTTGGGATCGTTTCGTAACGCATGAAACTCGATGCAAAACGGGTGAACTGGTGCAATTAATGCAAAAGTTCGTGCCACGAAGTCATGTCGGGATTTTTTCTACGACACACCCAATCCACCCATTGGACCTAAACTCATGTTTTTGGTACATTGCATAGTGTTTGGGTGCATTTGGGATCGTTCATAACCGCATGAAACTCGATGCAAAACAGGGTGGACTAGTGCAATTAATGCGAAAGCTCGTGCCATGAAGTCACAGGGATTTTTCTCACGAACGCACCCAATCCACCCCCATTGGACCTAAACTCATGTTTTGGTGCGTTGCATAGTATTTGGGGTGCATTTGGGATCGTTTCGTAACGCATGAAACTCGATGCAAAACAGGGGTGAACTGTGCAAAATGCAAAAGTTCGTGCCACAAAGTCACGGGATTTTTTGCACCGAACGCACCCAATCCACTCCATTGGACCTTAAACTCATTTTGGTGCATTGCATAGTGTTGGGTGCATTTGGGATCGTTTCATAACCGCATGAACTCGATGCAAAACAGGGTGGACTAGTGCAATTAATGCAGAAAGCTCGGCCAAGAAGTCACGCCGGGATTTTTCTCTACGAACGCACCAAATCCACCCCATTGGACCCTAAACTCCATGTTTTGGTGCGTTGCATAGTGTTTGGGTGCATTTGGGATCATTTCATAAGTGCATGAAACTCGGTGCAAAATGGGTGAACTGGTGCAATTAATACAAAAGTTCGTGCCAAAGTCACATCGGGATTTTCACAACGAACGCACCCATCCGCCCCATTGACCTTAAACTCATGTTTTGGTGCGTTGCATAGTGTTTGGGTGCATTTGGGATCGTTTCTTAACTACATGAAACTAGATGCAAAAAGGGTGAACTGGTGCAATTAATGCAAAGTTCGGCCACGAAGTCACGTCGGGATTTTTTCAACGAACGCACCCAATCCACTCCATTGGACCTTAAACTCATGTTGTGGTGCATTGCATAGTGTTTGGGTGCATTTGGGATCGTTTCATAACCGCATGAACTCGATGCAAAACAGGGTGACTAGTGCAATTAATGCGAAAGCTCGTGCCCAGTGAAGTCCGGGATTTTTCTCTACGAACACACCCAATCCACCCCATTGGACCCTAAACTCATGTTTTGGTGCGTTGCATAGTGTTTGGGTCATTTGGGATCGTTTCATAACGCATGAAACTCGGTGCAAAACGGGTGAACTGGTTTGCAATTAATACAAAAGTTCGTGCCATGAAGTACATCGGGATTTTTTGCACCGAACGCACCAATCAACTCCATTGGACCTTAAACTCATGTTGGTGCATTGCTAGTGTTTGGTGCATTTGGGATCGTTTCATAACCGCATGAAACTCGATGCAAAATAGGGTGGACTAGTGCAATTATGCGAAAGCTCGTGCCACGAAGTCACGCCGCGATTTTTTCTATACAAACACACCCAATCCACCCATTGGACCTAAACTCATGTTTTGGTGCGTTACATAGTGTTTGGGGTGCATTTGGGATCATTTCATAACCGCATGAAACTCGGTGCAAAATGGGGTGAACTTGCAATTAATACAAAAGTTCGTGCCATGAAGTCGCATCGGGATTTTTCACAACGAACGCACCATTCCGCCCATTGGACCGTAAACTCATGTTTTGGTGCGTGCATAATATTTGGGTGCATTTGGGATCGTTTCGTAACTGCATGAAACTCGATGCAAAAAGGTGAACTGGTGCAATTAATGCAAAAGTTCGTGCCACGAAGTCATGTTGGGATTTTTGCACCGAACGCACCCAATCCACTCCTTTGGACCTTAAACTCATGTTTTGTGCATTGCATAGTGTTTGGGTGCATTTGGGATTGTTTCATAACCGCATGAAACTCGATGCAAAACAGGGTGGACTAGTGCAATTAAATGCGAAAGCTCGTGCCACGAAGTCACGCAGGGGTTTTTTTCTCTACGAACACACCCAATCCACCCCCATTGGACCCTAAACTCATGTTTTGGTGGTTGTTGCATAGTATTTGAGTGCATTTGGGATCATTCGTAACTGCATGAAACTCGATGCAAACGGGTGAACTGGTGCAATAAATGCAAAAGTTCGTGCCACGAAGTCACATTGGGATTTTTTGCACCGAACGCACCCAATCCACTCCATTGGACCTTAAACTCATGTTTTGGTGCATTGCATACTGTTTGGGTGCATTTGGGATCGTTTCATAACCGCATGAAACTGGATGCAAACAGGGTGAGTAGTGCAATTAATGCAAAGCTCGTGCCAGAAGTCACGCCGGGATTTTTGCACGAACGCACCCAATCCACCAAATTGGACCTAAACACATGTTTTTGGTGCGTTGCATAGTGTTTGGGTGCATTTGGGATCATTTCATAAGTGCATGAAACTCGGTGCAAAAAGGGTGAACTGGTGCAATTAATACAAAGTCGTGCCACGAAGTCACATCGGGATTTTTCACAACACGCACCCAATCCGCCCCATTGGACCGTAAACTCATGTTTGGTGCGTTGCATAGTGTTTGGGTGCATTTGGGATCGTTTCATAACTACATCAAACTAGATGCAAAACAGGGTGAACTGGTGCAATTAATGCAAAAGTTCGTGCCACGAAGTCACGTCGGGATTTTTGCAACGAACGCACCCAATCCACTCCATTGGACCTTAAACTCATGTTGTGGTGCATTGCATAGTGTTTGGGTGCATTTGGGATCGTTTGATAACCGCATGAAACTCGATGCAAAACAGGGTGACTAGTGCAATTAATGCGAAAGCTCGTGCCACGAAGTCAGCCGGGATTTTTTTTCTCTACGAACAACCAATCCACCCCATTGGGACCCTAAACTCATGTTTTGGTGCGTTGCATAGTGTTGGGTGCATTTGGGATCGTTTCATAACCGCATGAAACTCGGTGCAAAACGGGGTGAACTGGGCAATTAATACAAAGTTCGTGCCATGAAGTTACATCGGGATTTTTTCACAACGAACGCACCCAATCCCCCCATTGGACCCGTAAACTCATGTTTTGGTGCGTACATAGTATTTGGGTGCATTTGGGATCATTTCGTAACTGCATGAAACTCGATACAAAACAGGGGTGAACTGGTGCAATTAATGCAAATTTCGTGCCACGAAGTCACGTCGGGATTTTTTCACCGAACGCACCCAATCCACTCCATTGGACCTTAAACTCATGTTGTGGTGCATTGCATAGTGTTTTGGTGCATTTGGGATCGTTTCATAACCGCATGAAACTCGATGCAAAATAGGGTGACTAGTGCAATTAATGCGAAAGCTCGTGCCACGAAGTCACGCCGCGATTTTTCTCCAAACACACCCAATCCACCCCATTGGACCCTAAACTCATGTTTTGGTGCGTTACATAGTGTTTGGGTGCATTTGGGATCATTTCATAACCGCATGAAACTCGGTGCAAAATGGGTGAACTGGTGCAATTAATACAAAAGTTCGTGCCATGAAGTCACATCGGGATTTTTACGAACACACCCATCCGCCCATTGGACCTAAACTCATGTTTTGGTGCGTTAATATTTGGGTGCATTTGGGATCGTTTCGTAACTGCATGAAACTCGATACAAAATGGGTGAACTGGTGCAATTAATGCAAAATTTCGTGCCACGAAGTCACGTCGGGATTTTTGCACCGAACGCACCCAATTCCCCCATTGGACCTTAAAACTCATGTTGTGGTGCATTGCATAGTGTTTTGGTGCATTTGGGATCGTTTCATAACCGCATGAAACTCGATGCAAAAAGGGGGACTGTGCAATTAATGCGAAAGCTCGTGCCACGAAGTCACGCCGGGATTTTTCTCTACGAACACACCCAATCCACCCCTTTGGACCTAACTCATGTTTTGGTGCGTTAGTGTTTGGGTGCATTTGGTATCATTTCATAACCGCATGAAACTCGGTGCAAATGGGGTGACTGGTGCAATTAATACAAAAGTCGTGCCATGAAGTCGCATCGGATTTTTCACAACGAACGCACCCATTCCGCCCCATTGGACCTAAACTCATGTTTGGTGCGTTGCATAATATTTGGGTGCATTTGGGATCGTTCGTAACTGCATGAAACTTGATGCAAAACAGGGTGAACTGGTGCAATTAATGCAAAAGTTCGTGCCACGAAGTCATGTCGGGGATTTTTGCACCGAACGCACCCATCCACTCCTTTGGACTTAAACTCATGTTTTGGTGCATTGCATAATGTTTGGGTGCATTTGGATTGTTTCATAACCGCATGAAACTCGGTGCAAAATGGGGTGAACTGGTGCAATTAATACAAAAGTTCGTGCCATGAAGTCACATCGGGATTTTTCACAACGAACGCACCCATTCCGCGCCATTGGACCGTAAACTCATGTTTTGGTGCGTTGCATAATATTGGGTGCATTGGATCGTTTCGTAACTGCATGAAACTCGATGCAAAACAGGGTGAACTGGTGCAATTAATGCAAAAGTTCGTGCCACGAAGTCATGTCGGGATTTTTTGCACCGAAACGCCACCCAATCCACTCCTTTGGACCTTAAACTCATGTTTTGGTGCATTGCATAGTGTTTGGGTGCATTTGGGATCGTTTCATAACCGCATGAAACTCGATGCAAAACAGGGTGGACTAGTGCAATTAATGCGAAAGCTCGTGCCACGAAGTCACGCAGGGGTTTTTTCTACAACAACACCCAATCCACCCCCATTGGACCCTAAACTCATGTTTTGGTGCGTTGCATAGTATTTGAGTGCATTTGGGATCATTTCATAAGTGCATGAAACTCGGTGCAAAACTGGGTGAAACCTGTGCAATAAATGCAAAAGTTCGGGCCACGAAGTCACATCGGGATTTTTCACAACGAACGCACCCAATCCGCCCCATTGGACCTTAAACTCATGTTTTGGTGCGTTGCATAGTGTTGGGTGCATTTGGGATCGTTTCTTTAACTACATCAAAACTAGATGCAAAACAGGGTGAACTGGTGCAATTAATGCAAAAGTTCGGGCCACGAAGTCACGACGGGGATTTTTTGCACGAACGCACCCAATCCACTCCATTGGACCTTAAACTCATGTTGTGGTGCATTGCATAGTGTTTGGGTGCATTTGGGATCGTTCATAACCGCATGAAACTCGATGCAAAACAGGGTGGACTAGTGCAATTATGCGAAAAGCTCGTGCCAGGAAGTCACGCCCGGATTTTTCTCTACGAACACACCCATCCACCCCATTGGACCCTAAACTCATGTTTTGGTGCGTTGCATAGGTTTGGGTGCATTTGGGATCGTTTCATAACCGCATGAAAACTCGGTGCAAAACGGGGTGAACTGGTGCAATTAATACAAAAGTTCGTGCCATGAAGTTACATCGGGATTTTTCACAACGAACGCACCCAATCGCCCCATTGGACCGTAAACTCGTGTTTTTGGTGCGTAGCATAGTATTTGGGTGCATTTGGGATCGTTTCGTAACTGCATGAACTCGATACAAAATAGGGTGAACTGGTGCAATAATGCAAAATTTCGTGCCACGAAGTCACGTCGGGATTTTTTGCACCGAACGCACCCAATCCACTCCATTGGACCTTAAACTCATGTTGTGGTGCATTGCATAGTGTTTTGGTGCATTTGGGATCGTTTCATAACCGCATGAAACTCGATGCAAAATAGGGTGGACTAGTGCAATTAATGCGAAAGCTCGTGCCACGAGTCACGCCGGGATTTTTCTCTACAAACACACCCATCCACCCCATTGGACCCTAAACTCATGTTTTGGTGCGTTACATAGTGTTTGGGTGCAATTTGGGATCATTTCATAACCGCATTGAAACTCGGTGCAAAATGGGGTGAACTGGTGCAATTAATACAAAAGTTCGTGCCATGAAGTCACATCGGGATTTTCACAACGAACGCACCCATTCCGCCCCATTGGACCGTAAACTCATGTTTTGGTGCGTTGCATAATATTGGGTGCATTTGGGATCGTTTCGTAACTGCATGAAACTCGAATGCAAAACAGGGTGAACTGGTGCAATTAATGCAAAAGTTCGTGCCACGAAGTCATGTCAGGATTTTTGCACCGAACGCACCCAATCCACTCCTTTGGACCTTAAACTCATGTTTTGGTGCATTGCATAGTGTTTGGGGTGCATTTGGGATCGTTTCATAACCGCATGAAACTCGATGCAAAATAGGGTGGACTAGTGCAATTAATGAGAAAGCTCGTGCCACGAAGTCACGCAGGGGTTTTTTCTCTACGAACACACCCAATCCACCCCATTGGACCCTAACTCATGTTTTGGTGCGTTACATAGTGTTTGGGTGCATTTGGGATCATTTCATAACCGCTTGAAACTCGGTGCAAAATGGGGTGAACTGGTGCAATTAATACAAAAGTTCGTGCCATGAAGTCACATCGGGATTTTCACAACGAACGCACCCATTCCGCCCCATTGGACCGTAAACTCATGTTTTGGTGCGTTGCATAATATTTTGGTGCATTTGGGATCGTTTCGTAACTGCATGAAACTCGATGCAAAACAGGGTGAACTGGTGCAATTAATGCAAAAGTTCGTGCCACGAAGTCATGTCGGGATTTTTTGCACCGAATGCACCCAATCCACTCCTTTGGACCTTAAACTCATGTTTTGGTACATTGCATAGTGTTTGGGTGCATTTGGGATCGTTTCATAACCGCATGAAACTCGATGCAAAACAGGGTGGACTAGTGCAATTAATGCGAAAGCTCGTGCCACGAAGTCACGCAGGGATTTTCTCTACGAACACACCCAATCCACCCCCATTGGACCCTAAACTCATGTTTTGGTGCGTTGCATAGTATTTGGGTGCATTTGGGATCGTTTCGTAACTGCATGAAACTCGATGCAAAACAGGGTGAACTGCTGCAATAAATGCAAAAGTTCGTGCCACAAAGTCACATTGGGATTTTTTGCACCGAACGCACCCAATCCACTCCATTGGACCTTAAACTCATATTTTGGTGCATTGCATACTGTTTGGGTGCATTTGGGATCGTTTCATAACCGCATGAAACTGGATGCAAACAGGGTGGACTAGTGCAATTAATGCGAAAGCTCGGGCCAAGAAGTCACGCCGGGATTTTTTCTCTACGAACGCACCAAATCCACCCCATTGGACCCTAACACTCATGTTTGGTGCGTTGCATAGTGTTTGGGTGCATTTGGGATCATTTCATAAGTGCATGAAACTCGGTGCAAAACGGGGTGAACTGGTGCAATTAATACAAAAGTTCGTGCCACAAAGTCACATCGGGATTTTTCACAACGGACGCACCCAATCCGCCCCATTGGACCTTAAACTCATGTTTTGGTGCGTTGCATAGTGTTTGGGTGCATTTGGGATCGTTTCTTAACTACATCAAACTAGATGCAAAACAGGGTGAACTGGTGCAATTAATGCAAAAGTTCGGGCCACGAAGTCACGTCGGGATTTTTTGCAACGAACGCACCCAATCCACTCCATTGGACCTTAAACTCATGTGTGGTGCATTGCATAGTGTTTTGATGCATTTGGGATCGTTTCATAAACGCATGAAACTCGATGCAAAATAGGGTGGACTAGTGCAATTAATGCGAAAGCTCGTGCCACGAAGTACACGCCGGGATTTTTCTCTACAAACACACCAATCCACCCCATTGGACCCTAAACTCATGTTTTGGTGCGTTACATAGTGTTTGGGTGCTTTTGGGATCATTTCATAACCGCATGAAACTCGGTGCAAAATGGGTGGAAACTGGTGGCAATTAATACAAAAGTCGTGCCATAAGTCACATCGGGATTTTTCACAACGAACGCACCCATTCCGCCCCATTGGACCGTAAAACTCATGTTTTGGTGCGTTGCATAATATTTGGGTGCATTTGGGATCGTTTCGTAACTGCATGAAACTCGATGCAAAACAGGGTGAACTGGTGCAATTAATGCAAAAGTTCGTGCCACGAAGTCAATGTCGGGATTTTTTTGCACCGAACGCACCCCAAATCCACTCCTTTGGACCTTAAACTCATGTTTTGGTGCATTGCATAGTGTTTAGGGTGCATTGGGATCGTTTCATAACCGCATGAAACTCGATGCAAAACAGGGTGGACTAGTGCAATTAATGCGAAAGCTCGTGCCACGAAGTCACGCAGGGGTTTTTCTCTACGAACACACCCAATCCACCCCCATTGGACCCTAAACTCATGTTTTGGTGCGTTGCATAGTATTTGAGTGCATTTGGGATCATTTCATAAGTGCATGAAACTCGGTGCAAAACTGGGTGAACCTGTGCAATAAATGCAAAAGTTCGGGCCACGAAGTCACATCGGGATTTTTTCACAACGAACGCACCCAATCCGCCCCATTGGACCTTAAACTCATGTTTTGGTGCGTTGCATAGTGTTTGGGTGCATTTGGGATCGTTTCTTAACTACATCAAACTAGATGCAAAACAGGGTGAACTGGTGCAATTAATGCAAAAGTTCGGGCCACGAAGTCACGACGGGATTTTTTTGCAACGAACGCACCCAATCCACTCCATTGGACCTTAAACTCATGTTGTGGTGCATTGCATAGTGTTTGGGTGCATTTGGGATCGTTTCATAACCGCATGAAACTCGATGCAAAACAGGGTGGACTAGTGCAATTAATGCGAAAGCTCGTGCCAGGAAGTCACGCCGGGATTTTCTCTACGAACACACCCAATCCACCCCATTGGACCCTAAACTCATGTTTTGGTGCGTTGCATAGTGTTTGGGTGCATTTGGGATCGTTTCACAACCGCATGAAACTCGGTGCAAAACGGGGTGAACTGGTGCAATTAATACCAAAAGTTCGTGCCATGAAGTTACATCGGGATTTTTCACAACGAACGCACCCAATCCGCCCCATTGGACCGTAAACTCGTGTTTTGGTGTGTTGCATAGTAATTTGGGTGCATTTGGGATCGTTTCGTAACTGCCATGAAACTCGATACCAAAATAGGGTGAACTGGTGTAATTAATGCAAAATTTCTGCCACGAAGTCACGTCGGGATTTTTTTGCACCGAACGCACCCAATCCACTCCATTGGACCATAAACTCATGTTGTGGTGCATTGCATAGTGTTTTGGTGCATTTGGGATCGTTTCATAACCGCATGAAACTCGATGCAAAATAGGGTGGACTAGTGCAATTAATGCGAAAGCTCGTGCCACGAAGTCACGCCGGGATTTTTCTCTACAAACACACCCAATCCACCCCATTGGACCCTAAACTCATGTTTTGGTGCGTTACATAGTGTTTGGGTGCATTTGGGATCATTTCATAACCGCATGAAACTCGGTGCAAAATGGGGTGAACTGGTGCAATTAATACAAAAGTTCGTGCCATGAAGTCACATCGGGATTTTTCACAACGAACGCACCCATTCCGCCCCATTGGACCGTAAACTCATGTTTTGGTGCGTTGCATAATATTTGGGTGCATTTGGGATCGTTTCGTAACTGCATGAAACTCGATGCAAAACAGGGTGAACTGGTGCAATTAATGCAAAAGTTCGTGCCACGAAGTCATGTCAGGATTTTTTGCACCGAACGCACCCAATCCACTCCTTTGGACCTTAAACTCATGTTTTGGTGCATTGCATAGTGTTTGGGTGCATTTGGGATCGTTTCATAACCGCATGAAACTCGATGCAAAATATGGTGGACTAGTGCAATTAATGAGAAAGCTCGTGCCACGAAGTCACGCAGGGGTTTTTCTCTACGAACACACCCAATCCACCCCATTGGACCCTAAACTCATGTTTTGGTGCGTTACATAGTGTTTGGGTGCATTTGGGATCATTTCATAACCGCTTGAAACTCGGTGCAAAATGGGGTGAACTGGTGCAATTAATACAAAAGTTCGTGCCATGAAGTCACATCGGGATTTTTCACAACGAACGCACCCATTCCGCCCCATTGGACCGTAAACTCATGTTTTGGTGCGTTGCATAATATTTGGGTGCATTTGGGATCGTTTCGTAACTGCATGAAACTTGATGCAAAACAGGGTGAACTGGTGCAATTAATGCAAAAGTTCGTGCCACGAAGTCATGTCGGGATTTTTTGCACCGAATGCACCCAATCCACTCCTTTGGACCTTAAACTCATTTTTTGGTGCGTTGCATTGTGTTTGGGTGCATTTGGGATCGTTTCATAACCGCATGAAACTCGATGCAAAATAGGGTGGACTAGTACAATTAATGCGAAAGCTCGTGCCACGAAGTCACGCCGGGATTTTTCTCTACGAACGCACCCAATCCACCCCATTGGACCCTAAACTCATGTTTTGGTGCGTTGCATAGTGTTTGGGTGCATTTGGGATCATTTCATAAGTGCATGAAACTCGGTGCAAAACGGGGTGAACTGGTGCAATTAATACAAAAGTTGGTGCCACGAAGTCACATCGGGATTTTTCACAACGAACGCACCCAATCCACCCCATTGGACCGTAAACTCATGTTTTGGTGCGTTGCATAGTGTTTGGGTGCATTTGGGATCGTTTCTTAACTACATCAAACTCGATGCAAAACAGGGTGAACTGGTGCAATTAATGTAAAAGTTCATGCCACGAAGTCACGTCGGGATCTTTCGCAACGAACACACCCAATCAACCCCATTGGACCCCGAACTCATGCTTTGCTGCGTTGCATACTGTTTGGGTGCATTTGGGATCATGTCGTAACTCCATGAAGCTCGATGCATTGGGTGAACTGGTGCAATTAATGCAAAAATATGTGCCACAAAGTCACGCCGGGATTTTTTGCAACGAACGCACCCAATCTGCCACATTGGACCGTAAACTCATATTTTGGTGCGTTGCATAATATTTTGGTGCATTTGGGATCGTTTCGTAACTGCATGAAACTCGATGCAAAACAGGGTGAACTGGTGCAATTAATGCAAAAGTTCGTGCCACGAAGTCATGTCGGGATTTTTTGCACCGAATGCACCCAATCCACTCCTTTGGACCTTAAACTCATGTTTTGGTACATTGCATAGTGTTTGGGTGCATTTGGGATCGTTTCATAACCGCATGAAACTCGATGCAAAACAGGGTGGACTAGTGCAATTAATGCGAAAGCTCGTGCCACGAAGTCACGCAGGGATTTTTCTCTACGAACACACCCAATCCACCCCCATTGGACCCTAAACTCATGTTTTGGTGCGTTGCATAGTATTTGGGTGCATTTGGGATCGTTTCGTAACTGCATGAAACTCGATGCAAAACAGGGTGAACTGCTGCAATAAATGCAAAAGTTCGTGCCACAAAGTCACATTGGGATTTTTTGCACCGAACGCACCCAATCCACTCCATTGGACCTTAAACTCATGTTTTGGTGCATTGCATACTGTTTGGGTGCATTTGGGATCGTTTCATAACCGCATGAAACTGGATGCAAACAGGGTGGACTAGTGCAATTAATGCGAAAGCTCGGGCCAAGAAGTCACGCCGGGATTTTTCTCTACGAACGCACCAAATCCACCCCATTGGACCCTAAACTCATGTTTTGGTGCGTTGCATAGTGTTTGGGTGCATTTGGGATCATTTCATAAGTGCATGAAACTCGGTGCAAAACGGGGTGAACTGGTGCAATTAATACAAAAGTTCGTGCCACAAAGTCACATCGGGATTTTTCACAACGGACGCACCAATCCGCCCCATTGGACCTTAAACTCATGTTTTGGTGCGTTGCATAGTGTTTGGGTGCATTTGGGATCGTTTCTTAACTACATCAAACTAGATGCAAAACAGGGTGAACTGGTGCAATTAATGCAAAAGTTCGGGCCCACGAAGTCACGTCGGGATTTTTTGCAACGAACGCACCCAATCCACTCCATTGGACCTTAAACTCATGTTGTGGTGCATTGCATAGTGTTTGGGTGCATTTGGGATCGTTTCATAACCGCATGAAACTCGAAGCAAAACAGGGTGGACTAGTGCAATTATTGCGAAAGCTCGTGCCACGAAGTCACGCCGGGATTTTCTCTACGAAACACACCCAATCCACCCATTGGACCCTAAACTCATGTTTTGGTGCGTTGCATAGTGTTTGGGTTCATTTGGGATCGTTTCATAACCGCATGAAACTCGGTGCAAAACGGGGTGAACTGGTGCAATTAATACAAAGTTCGTGCCATGAAGTTACATCGGGATTTTTCACAACGAACGCACCCAATCCACCCCATTGGACCGTAAACTCATGTTTTTGGTGCGTAGCATAGTATTTGGGTGCATTTGGGATCGTTTGTAACTGCATGAATCTCGATACAAAATAGGGTGAACTGGTGCAATTAATGCAAAATTTCGTGCCACGAAGTCACGTCGGGATTTTTTTGCACCGAACGCACCCAATCCACTCCATTGGACCTTAAACTCATGTTGTGGTGCATTGCATAGTGTTTTGATGCATTTGGGATCGTTTCATAACCGCATGAAACTCGATGCAAAATAGGGTGGACTAGTGCAATTAATGCGAAAGCTCGTGCCACGAAGTCACGCCGGGATTTTTCTCTACAAACACACCCAATCCACCCCATTGGACCCTAAACTCATGTTTTGGTGCGTTACATAGTGTTTGGGTGCATTTGGGATCATTTCATAACCGCATGAAACTCGGTGCAAAATGGGGTGAACTGGTGCAATTAATACAAAAGTTCGTGCCATGAAGTCACATCGGGATTTTTCACAACGAACGCACCCATTCCGCCCCATTGGACCGTAAACTCATGTTTTGGTGCGTTGCATAATATTTGGGTGCATTTGGGATCGTTTCGTAACTGCATGAAACTCGATGCAAACAGGGTGAACTGGTGCAATTAATGCAAAAGTTCGTGCCACGAAGTCATGTCAGGATTTTTTGCACCGAACGCACCCAATCCACTCCTTTGGACCTTAAACTCATGTTTTGGTTGCATTGCATAGTGTTTGGGTGCATTTGGGATCGTTTCATAACCGCATGAAACTCGATGCAAAATAGGGTGGACTAGTGCAATTAATGAGAAAGCTCGTGCCACGAAGTCACGCAGGGGTTTTTCTCTACGAACACACCCAATCCACCCCATTGGACCCTAAACTCATGTTTTGGTGCGTTACATAGTGTTTGGGTGCATTTGGGATCATTTCATAACCGCTTGAAACTCGGTGCAAAATGGGGTGAACTGGTGCAATTAATACAAAAGTTCGTGCCATGAAGTCACATCGGGATTTTTCACAACGAACGCACCCATTCCGCCCCATTGGACCGTAAACTCATGTTTTGGTGCGTTGCATAATATTTGGGTGCATTGGGATCGTTTCGTAACTGCATGAAACTCGATGCAAAACAGGGTGAACTGGTGCAATTAATGCAAAAGTTCGTGCCACGAAGTCATGTCAGGATTTTTTGCACCGAACGCACCCAATCCACTCCTTTGGACCTTAAACTCATGTTTTGGTGCATTGCATAGTGTTTGGGTGCATTTGGGATCGTTTCATAACCGCATGAAACTCGATGCAAAATAGGGTGGACTAGTGCAATTAATGAGAAAGCTCGTGCCACGAAGTCACGCAGGGGTTTTTTCTCTACGAACACACCCAATCCACCCCATTGGACCCTAAACTCATGTTTTGGTGCGTTACATAGTGTTTGGGTGCATTTGGGATCATTTCATAACCGCTTGAAACTCGGTGCAAAATGGGGTGAACTGGTGCAATTAATACAAAAGTTCGTGCCATGAAGTCACATCGGGATTTTTCACAACGAACGCACCCATTCCGCCCCATTGGACCGTAAACTCATGTTTTGGTGCGTTGCATAATATTTGGGTGCATTTGGGATCGTTTCGTAACTGCATGAAACTTGATGCAAAACAGGGTGAACTGGTGCAATTAATGCAAAAGTTCGTGCCACGAAGTCATGTCGGGATCTTTTGCACCGAATGCACCCAATCCACTCCTTTGGACCTTAAACTCATTTTTTGGTGCGTTGCATTGTGTTTGGGTGCATTTGGGATCGTTTCATAACCGCATGAAACTCGATGCAAAATAGGGTGGACTAGTACAATTAATGCGAAAGCTCGTGCCACGAAGTCACGCCGGGATTTTTCTCTACGAACGCACCCAATCCACCCCATTGGACCCTAAACTCATGTTTGGTGCGTTGCATAGTGTTTGGGTGCATTTGGGATCATTTCATAAGTGCATGAAACTCGGTGCAAAACGGGGTGAACTGGTGCAATTAATACAAAAGTTGGTGCCACGAAGTCACATCGGGATTTTTCACAACGAACGCACCCAATCCACCCCATTGGACCGTAAACTCATGTTTGGTGCGTTGCATAGTGTTTGGGTGCATTTGGGATCGTTTCTTAACTACATCAAACTCGATGCAAAACAGGGTGAACTGGTGCAATTAATGTAAAAGTTCATGCCACGAAGTCACGTCGGGATCTTTCGCAACGAACACACCCAATCAACCCCATTGGACCCCGAACTCATGCTTTGCTGCGTTGCATACTGTTTGGGTGCATTTGGGATCATGTCGTAACTCCATGAAGCTCGATGCATTGGGTGAACTGGTGCAATTAATGCAAAAATATGTGCCACAAAGTCACGCCGGGATTTTTTGCAACGAACGCACCCAATCTGCCACATTGGACCGTAAACTCATATTTTGGTGCGTTGCATAATATTTTGGTGCATTTGGGATCGTTTCGTAACTGCATGAAACTCGATGCAAAACAGGGTGAACTGGTGCAATTAATGCAAAAGTTCGTGCCACGAAGTCATGTCGGGATTTTTTGCACCGAATGCACCCAATCCACTCCTTTGGACCTTAAACTCATGTTTTGGTACATTGCATAGTGTTTGGGTGCATTTGGGATCGTTTCATAACCGCATGAAACTCGATGCAAAACAGGGTGGACTAGTGCAATTAATGCGAAAGCTCGTGCCACGAAGTCACGCAGGGATTTTTCTCTACGAACACACCCAATCCACCCCCATTGGACCCTAAACTCATGTTTTGGTGCGTTGCATAGTATTTGGGTGCATTTGGGATCGTTTCGTAACTGCATGAAACTCGATGCAAAACAGGGTGAACTGCTGCAATAAATGCAAAAGTTCGTGCCACAAAGTCACATTGGGATTTTTTGCACCGAACGCACCCAATCCACTCCATTGGACCTTAAACTCATGTTTTGGTGCATTGCATACTGTTTGGGTGCATTTGGGATCGTTTCATAACCGCATGAAACTGGATGCAAACAGGGTGGACTAGTGCAATTAATGCGAAAGCTCGGGCCAAGAAGTCACGCCGGGATTTTTCTCTACGAACGCACCAAATCCACCCCATTGGACCCTAAACTCATGTTTTGGTGCGTTGCATAGTGTTTGGGTGCATTTGGGATCATTTCATAAGTGCATGAAACTCGGTGCAAAACGGGGTGAACTGGTGCAATTAATACAAAAGTTCGTGCCACAAAGTCACATCGGGATTTTTCACAACGGACGCACCCAATCCGCCCCATTGGACCTTAAACTCATGTTTTGGTGCGTTGCATAGTGTTTGGGTGCATTTGGGATCGTTTCTTAACTACATCAAACTAGATGCAAAACAGGGTGAACTGGTGCAATTAATGCAAAAGTTCGGGCCACGAAGTCACGTCGGGATTTTTTGCAACGAACGCACCCAATCCACTCCATTGGACCTTAAACTCATGTTGTGGTGCATTGCATAGTGTTTGGGTGCATTTGGGATCGTTTCATAACCGCATGAAACTCGAAGCAAAACAGGGTGGACTAGTGCAATTATTGCGAAAGCTCGTGCCACGAAGTCACGCCGGGATTTTTCTCTACGAACACACCCAATCCACCCCATTGGACCCTAAACTCATGTTTTGGTGCGTTGCATAGTGTTTGGGTTCATTTGGGATCGTTTCATAACCGCATGAAACTCGGTGCAAAACGGGGTGAACTGGTGCAATTAATACAAAAGTTCGTGCCATGAAGTTACATCGGGATTTTTCACAACGAACGCACCCAATCCACCCCATTGGACCGTAAACTCATGTTTTTGGTGCGTAGCATAGTATTTGGGTGCATTTGGGATCGTTTTGTAACTGCATGAATCTCGATACAAAAATAGGGTGAACTGGTGCAATTAATGCAAAATTTCGTGCCACGAAGTCACGTCGGGATTTTTTTGCACCGAACGCACCCAATCCACTCCATTGGACCTTAAACTCATGTTGTGGTGCATTGCATAGTGTTTTGATGCATTTGGGATCGTTTCATAACCGCATGAAACTCGATGCAAAATAGGGTGGACTAGTGCAATTAATGCGAAAGCTCGTGCCACGAAGTCACGCCGGGATTTTTCTCTACAAACACACCCAATCCACCCCATTGGACCCTAAACTCATGTTTTGGTGCGTTACATAGTGTTTGGGTGCATTTGGGATCATTTCATAACCGCATGAAACTCGGTGCAAAATGGGGTGAACTGGTGCAATTAATACAAAAGTTCGTGCCATGAAGTCACATCGGGATTTTTCACAACGAACGCACCCATTCCGCCCCATTGGACCGTAAACTCATGTTTTGGTGCGTTGCATAATATTTGGGTGCATTTGGGATCGTTTCGTAACTGCATGAAACTCGATGCAAAACAGGGTGAACTGGTGCA
The DNA here is from genome assembly GCF_016808335.1 of Panicum virgatum. Classification (NCBI taxonomy): domain Eukaryota; kingdom Viridiplantae; phylum Streptophyta; class Magnoliopsida; order Poales; family Poaceae; genus Panicum; species Panicum virgatum. The sequence goes on from NW_024376734.1 coordinate 18,751, forward strand.
ATTAATGCAAAAGTTCGTGCCACGAAGTCATGTCAGGATTTTTTGCACCGAACGCACCCAATCCACTCCTTGGACCTTAAACTCATGTTTTGGTGCATTGCATAGTGTTTGGGTGCATTTGGGATCGTTTCATAACCGCATGAAACTCGATGCAAAATAGGGTGGACTAGTGCAATTAATGAGAAAGCTCGTGCCACGAAGTCACGCAGGGGTTTTTCTCTACGAACACACCCAATCCACCCCATTGGACCCTAAACTCATGTTTTGGTGCGTTACATAGTGTTTGGGTGCATTTGGGATCATTTCATAACCGCTTGAAACTCGGTGCAAAATGGGGTGAACTGGTGCAATTAATACAAAAGTTCGTGCCATGAAGTCACATCGGGATTTTTCACAACGAACGCACCCATTCCGCCCCATTGGACCGTAAACTCATGTTTTGGTGCGTTGCATAATATTTGGGTGCATTTGGGATCGTTTCGTAACTGCATGAAACTCGATGCAAAACAGGGTGAACTGGTGCAATTAATGCAAAAGTTCGTGCCACGAAGTCATGTCGGGATTTTTTGCACCGAATGCACCCAATCCACTCCTTTGGACCTTAAACTCATTTTTTGGTGCGTTGCATTGTGTTTGGGTGCATTTGGGATCGTTTCATAACCGCATGAAACTCGATGCAAAATAGGGTGGACTAGTACAATTAATGCGAAAGCTCGTGCCACGAAGTCACGCCGGGATTTTTCTCTACGAACGCACCCAATCCACCCCATTGGACCCTAAACTCATGTTTTGGTGCGTTGCATAGTGTTTGGGTCCATTTGGGATCATTTCATAAGTGCATGAAACTCGGTGCAAAACGGGGTGAACTGGTGCAATTAATACAAAAGTTGGTGCCACGAAGTCACATCGGGATTTTTCACAACGAACGCACCCAATCCACCCCATTGGAACCGTAAACTCATGTTTTGGTGCGTTGGCATAGTGTTTGGGTGCATTTGGGATCGTTTCTTAACTACATCAAACTCGATGCAAAACAGGGTGAACTGGTGCAATTAATGTAAAAGTTCATGCCACGAAGTCACGTCGGGATCTTTCGCAACGAACACACCCAATCAACCCCATTGGACCCCGAACTCATGCTTTGCTGCGTTGCATACTGTTTGGGTGCATTGGGATCATGTCGTAACTCCATGAAGCTCGATGCATTGGGTGAACTGGTGCAATTATGCAAAAATATGTGCCACAAAGTCACGCCGGGATTTTTGCAACGAACACACCCAATCTGCCACATTGGGACCGTAAACTCATATTTTGGTGCGTTGCATAATATTTTGGTGGCATTTGGGATCGTTTCGTAACTGCATGAAACTCGATGCAAAACAGGGTGAACTGGTGCAATTAATGCAAAAGTTCGTGCCCACGAAGTCATGTCGGGATTTTTTGCACCGAATGCACCCAATCCACTCCTTGGACCTTAAACTCATGTTTTGGTACATTGCATAGTGTTTGGGTGCATTTGGGATCGTTTCATAACCGCATGAAACTCGATGCAAAACAGGGTGGACTAGTGCAATTAATGCGAAAGCTCGTGCCACGAAGTCACGCAGGGATTTTTCTCTACGAACACACCCAATCCACCCCCATTGGACCCTAAACTCATGTTTTGGTGCGTTGCATAGTATTTGGGTGCATTTGGGATGGTTTCGTAACTGCATGAAACTCGATGCAAAACAGGGTGAACTGCTGCAATAAATGCAAAAGTTCGTGCCACAAAGTCACATTGGGATTTTTTGCACCGAACGCACCCAATCCACTCCATTGGACCTTAAACTCATGTTTTGGTGCATTGCATACTGTTTGGGTGCATTTGGGATCGTTTCATAACCGCATGAAACTGGATGCAAACAGGGTGGACTAGTGCAATTAATGCGAAAAGCTCGGGCCAAGAGTCACGCCGGGATTTTTCTCTACGAACGCACCAAATCCACCCCATTGGACCCTAAACTCATGTTTTGGTGCGTTGCATAGTGTTTGGGTGCATTTGGGATCATTTCATAAGTGCATGAAACTCGGTGCAAAACGGGGTGAACTGGTGCAATTAATACAAAAGTTCGTGCCACAAAGTCACATCGGGATTTTTCACAACGGACGCACCCAATCCGCCCCATTGGACCTTAAACTCATGTTTGGTGCGTTGCATAGTGTTTGGGTGCATTTGGGATCGTTTCTTAACTACATCAAACTAGATGCAAAACAGGGTGAACTGGTGCAATTAATGCAAAAGTTCGGGCCACGAAGTCACGTCGGGATTTTTTGCAACGAACGACCCAATCCACTCCATTGGACCTTAAACTCATGTTGTGGTGCATTGCATAGTGTTTGGGTGCATTTGGGATCGTTTCATAACCGCATGAAACTCGAAGCAAAACAGGGTGGACTAGTGCAATTATTGCGAAAGCTCGTGCCACTAAGTCACGCCGGGATTTTCTCTACGAACACACCCAATCCACCCCATTGGACCCTAAACTCATGTTTTGGTGCGTTGCATAGTGTTTGGGTTCATTGGGATCGTTTCATAACCGCATGAAACTCGGTGCAAAACGGGTGAACTGGTGCAATTAATACAAAAGTTCGTGCCATGAAGTTACATCGGGATTTTTTCACAACGAACGCACCCCAATCCACCCCATTGGACCGTAAACTCATGTTTTTGGTGCGTAGCATATTATTTGGGTGCATTTGGGATCGTTTTGTAACTGCATGAATCTCGATACAAAAATAGGGTGAACTGGTGCAATTAATGCAAAATTTCGTGCCACGAAGTCACGTCGGGAATTTTTTTGCACCGAACGCACCCAATCCACTCCATTGGACCTTAAACTCATGTTGTGGTGCATTGCATAGTGTTTTGATGCATTTGGGATCGTTTCATAACCGCATGAAACTCGATGCAAAATAGGGTGGACTAGTGCAATTAATGCGAAAGCTCGTGCCACGAAGTCACGCCTGGATTTTTTCTCTACAAACACACCCAATCCACCCCATGGACCCTAAACTCATGTTTTGGTGCGTTACATAGTGTTTGGGTGCATTTGGGATCATTTCATAACCGCATGAAACTCGGTGCAAAATGGGGTGAACTGGTGCAATTAATACAAAAGTTCGTGCCATGAAGTCACATCGGGATTTTTCACAACGAACGCACCCATTCCGCCCCATTGGACCGTAAACTCATGTTTGGTGCGTTGCATAATATTTGGGTGCATTTGGGATCGTTTCGTAACTGCATGAAACTCGATGCAAAACAGGGTGAACTGGTGCAATTAATGCAAAAGTTCGTGCCACGAAGTCATGTCGGGATTTTTTGCACCGAATGCCCCCAATCCACTCCTTTGGACCTTAAACTCATTTTTTGGTGCGTTGCATTGTGTTTGGGTGCATTTGGGATCGTTTCATACACCGCATGAAACTCGATGCAAAATAGGGTGGACTAGTACAATTAATGCGAAAGCTCGTGCCACGAAGTCACGCCGGGATTTTTCTCTACGAACGCACCCAATCCACCCCATTGGACCCTAAACTCATGTTTTGGTGCGTTGCATAGTGTTTGGGTGCATTTGGGATCATTTCATAAGTGCATGAAACTCGGTGCAAAACGGGGTGAACTGGTGCAATTAATACAAAAGTTGGTGCCAACGAAGTCACATCGGGATTTTTCACAACGAACGCACCCATCCACCCCATTGGACCGTAAACTCATGTTTTGGTGCGTTGCATAGTGTTTGGGTTGCATTTGGGATCGTTTCTTAACTACATCAAACTCGATGCAAAACAGGGTGAACTGGTGCAATTAATGTAAAAGTTCATGCCACGAAGTCACGTCGGGATCTTTCGCAACGAACACACCCAATCAACCCCATTGGACCCCGAACTCATGCTTTGCTGCGTTGGCATACTGTTTGGGTGCATTTGGGATCATGTCGTAACTCCATGAAGCTCGATGCATTGGGTGAACTGGTGCAATTAATGCCAAAATATGTGCCACAAAGTCACGCCGGGATTTTTGCAACGAACGCACCCAATCTGCCACATTGGACCGTAAACTCATATTTTGGTGCGCTGCATAGTATTTTGGTGCATTTGGGATCGTTTCGTAACTGCATGAACTCGATGCTGCAAAACAGGGTGAACTGGTGCAATTAAGCAAAAGTTCGTGCCACGAAGTCACGTCGGATTTTTTGCCGCCGAACGCACCCAATCCACTCCATTGAACCTTAAACTCATGTTTTGGTGCATTTGCATAGTGTTTGGGTGCATTTGGATCGTTTCATAACCGCATGAAACTCGATGCAAAACAGGGTGGACTAGTGCAATTAATGCGAAAGCTCGTGCCACGAAGTCACGCAGGGGTTTTTCTCTACGAACATACCCAATCCACCCCCATTGGACCCTAAACTCATGTTTTGGTTGCGTTGCATAGTATTTGGGTGCATTTGGGATCGTTCGTAACTGCATGAAACTCGATGCAAACAGGGTGAACTGGTGCAATAAATGCAAAGTTCATGCAACGAAGTCACATTGGGATTTTTTTGCACCGAACGCACCCAATCCACTCCATTGGACCTTAAACTCATGTTTTGGTGCATTTGCATACTGTTTGGGTGCATTTGGGATCGTTTCATAACCACATGGAAACTGGATGCAAAACAGGGTGGACTAGTGCAATTAATGCGAAAGCTCGTGCAAGAAGTCACGCCGGGATTTTTCTCTACGAACGCACCCAATCCACCCCATTGGAACCCTAAACTCATGTTTTGGTGCGTTGCATAGTGTTTGGGTGCATTTGGGATCGTTTCGTAACTGCATGAAACTCGATGCAAAACAGGGTGAACTGGTGCAATTAATGCAAAAGTTCGTGCCACGAGTCACATCGGGATTTTTTGCAGCCGAACGCACCCAATCCACTCCTTTGGACCTTAAACTCATGTTTTGGTGCATTGCATAGTGTTTGGGTGCATTTGGGATCGTTTCTTAACTACATCAAACTAGATGCAAAACAGGGTGAACTGGTGCAATTAATGCAAAAGTTCGGGCCACGAAGTCACGTCGGGATTTTTTGTGCAACGAACGCACCCAATCCACTCCATTGGACCTTAAACTCATGTTGTGGTGCATTGCATAGTGTTTGGGTTGCATTTGGGATCGTTTCATAACCGCATGAAACTCGATGCCAAAACAGGGTGGACTAGTGCAATTAATGCGAAAGCTCGTGCCACGAAGTCACGCCAGGATTTTCTCTACGAACACACCCAATCCACCCCATTGGACCCTAAACTCATGTTTTGGTGTGTTGCATAGGTTTGGGTGCATTTGGGATCGTTTCATAACCGCATGAAACTCGATGCAAAATAGGGTGGACTAGTACAATTAATGCGAAAGCTCGTGCCACGAAGTCACGCCGGGATTTTTCTCTACAAACACACCCAATCCACCCATTGGACCCTAAACTCATATTTTGGGTGCGTTACATAGTTTTGGGTGCATTTGGGATCATTTCATAACCGCATGAAACTCGGTGCAAAATGGGGTGAACTGGTGCAATTAATACAAAAGTTCGTGCCATGAAGTCACATCGGGATTTTTCACAACGAATGCACCCATCCGCCCCATTGGACCGTAAACTCATGTTTTGGTGCGTTGCATAATTTGGGTGCATTGGGATCGTTTCGTAACTGCATGAAACTCGATGCAAAACAGGGTGAACTGGTGCAATTAATGCAAAAGTTCGTGCCACGAAGTCACGTCGGGATTTTTTTGCACCGAACGCACCCAATCCACTCCTTGGACCTTAAACTCATGTTTTGGTGCATTGCATAGTGTTTGGGTGCATTTGGGATCGTTTCATAACCGCATGAAACTCGATGCAAAACAGGGTGGACTAGTGCAATTAATGCGAAAGCTTCGTGCCACGAAGTCACGCAGGGGTTTTCTCTACGAACACACCCAATCCACCCCATTGGACCTTAAACTCATGTTTTGTGCGTTGCATAGTATTTGGCTGCATTTGGGATCGTTTCGTAACTGCATGAAACTCGATGCAAAACAGGGTGAACTGGTGCAATTAATGCAAAAGTTCGGGCCACGAAGTCACGTCGGGATTTTTTGCAACGAACGCACCCAATCCACTCCATTGGACCTTAAACTCATGTTGTGGTGCATTGCATAGTGTTTGGGTGCATTTGGGATCGTTTCATAACCGCATGAAACTCGATGCAAAACAGGGTGGACTAGTGCAATTAATGCGAAAGCTCGTGCCACGAAGTCACGCCGGGATTTTCTCTACGAACACACCCAATCCACCCATTGGACCTAAACTCATGTTTTGGTGTTGCATAGTGTTTGGGTGCATTTGGATCGTTTCATAACCGCATGAAACTCGATGCAAAATAGGGGACTGGTCAATTAATGCGAAAAGTCGTGCCACGAAGTCACGCCGGGATTTTTCTCTACAAACACACCCAATCCACCCCATTGGACCCTAAACTCATATTTTGGTGCGTTGCATAGTGTTTGGGTGCATTTGGGATCATTTCGTAACCATGAAACTCGATGCAAAAGGGTGAACTGGTGCAATTAATACAAAGTTCGTGCCACGAAGTCACATCGGGATTTTTCACAACGAATGCACCCAACCCCCATTGGACCGTAAACTCATGTTTTGGTGCGTTGCATAATATTTGGGTGCATTTGGGATCGTTTCGTAACTGCATGAAACTCGATGCAAAATAGGGTGAACTGGTGCAATTAATGCAAAAGTTCGTGCCACGAAGTCACGTCGGGATTTTTGCACGAACGCACCCAATCCACTCCTTTGGACCTAAACTCATGTTTTGGTGCGTTGCATAGTGTTTGGGTGCATTTGGGATCGTTTCATAAACCGCATGAAACTCGATGCAAAACAGGGTGACTAGTGCAATTAATGCAAAGCTCGTGCCACGAAGTCACGCAGGGGTTTTTCTACGAACGCACCCAATCCACCCCCATTGGACCTTAAACTCATGTTTTGGTGCGTTGCATAGTATTTGGGTGCATTTGGGATCGTTTCGTAACTGCATGAAACTCGATGCAAACAGGGTGAACTGGTGCAATAAATGCAAAGTTCGTGCCACGAAGTCATATGGGATTTTTTGCACTACCGCACCCAATCCACTCCATTGGACCTTAAACTCATGTTTTGGTGCATTGCATACTGTTGGGTGCATTTGGGATGTTCATAACCGCATGAAACTCGATGCAAAACAGGGTGGACTATGCAATTAATGCGAAAGCTCGTGCCAAGAAGTCACGCCGGGATTTTTCTCTACGAACGCACCCAATCCACCCCATTGGACCCTAAACTCATGTTTTGGTGCGTTGCATAGTGTTTGGGTGCATTTGGGATCGTTTCATAAGCATGAAACTCGGTGCAAAACAGGGTGAACTGGTGCAATTAATACAAAAGTTCGTGCCACGAAGTCACATCGGGATTTTTCACACGAACGCACCCAATCCACCCCATTGGACCGTAAACTCATTGTTTTGGTGCGTTGCATAGTGTTTGGGTGCATTTGGGATCGTTTCTTAACCATGAAACTCGATGCAAAACAGGGTGAACTGGTGCAATTAATGTAAAGTTCGTGCCACGAAGTCACGTCGGGATTTTCGCAACGAACACACCCAATTACCCCATTGGACCCGAACTCATGTTTTGGTGCGTTGCATATGTTTGGGTGCATTTGGGATCGTTTCGTAACTCCATGAAACTCGATGCATTGGGTGAACTGGTGCAATTAATGCAAAAGTTGTGCCACAAAGTCACGCCGGGATTTTTTGCACACGAACGCACCCAATCTGCCACATTGGACCTAAACTCATTTTGGTGCGTTGCATAGTTTTGGTGCATTTGGGATCGTTTCGTAACCATGAAACTCGATGCAAAAGGGTGAACTGGTGCAATTAAAGCAAAAGTTCGTGCCACGAAGTCACGCGGGATTTTTGCGCGAACGCACCCAATCCACTCCATTGACCTTAAACTCATGTTTGGTGCATTTGCATAGTGTTTGGGTGCATTTGGGATCGTTTCATAACCGCATGAAACTCGATGCAAAACAGGGTGGACTAGTGCAATTAATGCGAAAGTTCGTGCCACGAAGTCACGCAGGGATTTTTCTCTACGAACATACCCAATCCACCCCCATTGGACCCTAAACTCATGTTTTGGTGCGTTGCATAGTTTTGGGTGCATTTGGGATCGTTCGTAACCGCATGAAACTCGATGCAAAACAGGGTGAACTGGTGCAATTAAATGCAAAGTTCGTGCCACGAAGTCACGATTTTTGCACGAACGCACCCAATCCACCCATTGGACCTTAAACTCATGTTTTGGTGCATTGCATATGTTTGGGTGCATTTGGGATCGTTTCGTAACCATGAAACTGATGCAAAACAGGGTGACTGGTGCAATTAATGCAAAAGTCGTGCCACGAAAGTCACGCCGGGATTTTTTCTACGAACGCACCCAATCCACCCATTGGACCTAAACTCATGTTTTGGTGCGTTGCATAGTGTTTGGGTGCATTGGGATCGTTTCATAAGTGCATGAAACTCGATGCAAAGGGTTGAACTGGTGCAATTAATACAAAAGTTCGTGCCACGAAGTCACGTCGGATTTTTCACACGAACGCACCCAATCCACCCATTGGACCTAAACTCATGTTTTGGTGCGTTGCATAGTGTTTGGGTGCATTTGGGATCGTTTCTAAACATGAAACTCGATGCAAACACAGGGTGAACTGGTGCAATTAATGCAAAAGTTCGTGCCACGAAGTCACATCGGATTTTTTCACCGAACGCACCCAATCCACTCCATTGGACCTAAACTCATGTTTGTTGGTTGCATAGTGTTTGGGTGCATTTGGGATCGTTTCATAACCGCATGAAACTCGATGCAA
>NW_024376735.1:0-27699 GCF_016808335.1 Panicum virgatum
CCCCGCAAGATTGGCTGGCCATTGAGGACTTGTTCCGATGAGTTTGAAAGTGCCGGCGAGGCACGGGCTTAGTAAGTGAATCGGCAAGTTGGTCAGAAGTATGAACATGAAATACGCAATTTACCAGTAGCAACTTGATCTCGAACGAAATGGAAGTCAATGGCAATGCGCTTCATACGAGAATGGAACACGGGGTTGGCGCAAACATAAGTGGCACTTACATTGTCACAATAGATGACTGGAGTGGGTGAGATTTGGAACTTCAGCTCTTGAAGAAGATTCATGATCCAATTGACTTCAGCGGCAGTGGAGGCAATGGCCCGATATCGGCTTCGGTGGAGGATCGAGCAACTGTCTTTTGCTTTTTATAACTCCAAGAGATAGGATTGGCTCCAAGGAAAAACAACATAAGCTGAAGTGGAAGTTCGATCATTAGGATCACCGGCCCAATTCGGCCTCCGCAAATGCGTGAAGAGTGCGAGGAGAATTCTTACGGAGCAAGAGACCTTAGTCAAGAGTGCCAACTAGATATCGGAGGAGGCGTTTTACAGCACACCAATGAAGTGTGGATGGGCAATGCATGAACTGAGAGAGCTTGTTGATGGCAAAGGAGACGTCAGGACGAGTCAAAGAGAGATATTGTAAGGACCCAAGAGCTTGACGGTATAATTTTTGATCAGCCGGTGGCGAGCCATCTGATAATTTAAGCACTTCAGTATTAGCAATAGGCGTTGAGACAGCCTTGGCATCAGCCATGTTAAGTCGATGCAAGAGGTCACTGATATACTTCCTTTGAGGATAAGAACAAGCCATTAGCAGTGTAGTGAGCTTCAACTCCAAGGAATAAGAAAGCTGGCTTTATAGAGAATCGTTTGGCAAGAGTAGAGATAAAAGCATTCACTTCAGCTGCTGCGGATCCAGTGATGATTATATCATCAACATAAACTAGTATATAAATAACCGAAAATGGGGAGTTAAGTATAAACAATGAGGAATGTGAGATGCTGAATCCTTCTGATACTAAAAAAGTCAGGTACGAAGCTCGTTATACCAAGCACGAGGGGCTTGCCGAAGGCCATAAATAGGCTTATGCAACTTGCAAACATAATCAGGAGTCAAAAAGTCTTCAAACCCAGGGTGGTTGTTCCATGAATACTTCATCAGTTAAAGAACCCTGCAAGAACGCGTTATTTACATCGAGTTGGCGATAGGCCAACTATTAGTCACAGCAAGAGTAAGCAATTTACCTAGATGCCATTGACTTATTAATATTAATAAAAAAACAACATATGTAGAATCTGACTCGATCCAGAGGTATTTCCAGCCCTTGGAGTGTGCTATAGCGATAGCCGTCATAACCCCAACCCACTCTGCCTGATATGCGAATCCGCTGCCCAACGAAAGCGCAAAGCATCCATGTACCTCTGCTGTTTCGAAAGATTCCTCCGCATGACGATGGTCCTGGCTGACCTCTCGAGCATCCATCTGTATTACTTGAATCCATCCAGGAGGTGGAGGTTGCCATAGAATAGAGTGGATCACCGGAGCTTTGCGTGGTTTCCCTTTAAGCCTCAACGCCCGAAGTCTAAGCAGATCAGTCTGCGAAAGTGTGCTTCGAGCCGATGACAGTTGAGCTTTCCAAGTTCTCACGTGCGGATGGGAGGCGCGAATGCTATTTGCCAACTGGTGACCCTGCCCGAGCAGTTCAGAAAGTTCCTCTTCCGTCTTCTCACGAGCAAGACAAAACTTGGGTCAACTTCTCTTACAAAGCCTTTTGCTCAGAAAGCAGACTTTGTTTTCGAGCCTCTAATTCCTATTCCTGAGATTTGGCATTCTTCTCCCGGATCCTCGCGTTCATGATATCTACATTCAACTGTGCCCCGGAGACACGGTCGAAGCACGCCCCGCCCCGTGTGCGTCTTTCACGACATGCTCTGGTCCCGGGTTTCTTCCTGTGGTCTTCTAGCGTTAGAAGAAGTCGTGGAGGTCCCATCTCTCAGCGTTTTTTTTTTCTCCTTTTTCATTATCATTTTCCCTCTCAAAAAAGATCGAAAGGATTCACTCCGGTGCTGCTTGCTGGTGGAGGTTGACTATCTCCACTATGAATAAGTCTTTCTCGAGTAACTGAGACTCAACGTGTAGGCGTTGGAAGCAGAAATAGGAGATGGGTCGTTCCAGCTCGGCAAGAGGATTCCGGAACATCCAAGTCCTAGCTATAACACAGACAGGAAAGTTTTTTTCTTTCATTGCAATGTCTGGCATCATTTCAAATAGGCTCGCTACATAGTTGCAGGCTGCTCGCTCGCTCCATTCTTACGCTCGCTGGCTGGTGAGGCAGAGTTGGTATGGCACTGGCTGGCTGCTAATGGTCACTCAGGATCTACTATGCGCGATACGCCGACGACATTTTGTTTGGGATTCCCCGGGCCAAAGAGATATACCTGTTCCATTCCAAGTGAAAGACCAGCAGCAGCGCATACTATTGAACGCGTGCGGCAGGTTTCAATTCCACTTTTCCTGGGCAAACTAGAAAACAAGTACCGATGTCAGGAGATGGAAGTCAGGCAGTGACGTAGGATAAGGCTCTTTGGTGAACCAGACTTTGTCTATCTTAGAGATCAATTGGATGATAGATTTTTCTTTTTTTTCTTGGAATGGTCAAGCCTTTCACGGTTGAGCAAAGGTCTCGGGTTCGAAAACAGAGATCAAAACTCTGTCCTCCGCTTCGATATTGTTTTCATATTGAGGGATTAGTCTGCCATCAGTGGTAGACTGGGGAAGAAGGCCGAGTGGATGCTTTCCAGCAAAAGAAAACATGACGTAGTCATCATGTCTAACAGAGAGATTCGCCTTGGTTCTGTCTATCGCTCTATAGGGAAAATGACTCCGTTCTGTCTCCATTAGCTAATCAGGCTTGCATAGGAAGGGGAAGGAAGAGATTTTCTTGCTTCAATCTCACGTCCTTTATATATGCTAACCTACCCTATTCCCTGCATACTGATGACTCGCGTTGGCTAACAGCACGTCTTTCAGCAGCTCACTAAAGGATGGGCTATTCATCTCAGTCCTCATGCTTCCGTCTTCATATCCCGCCAGAAAGAAGAAAGGCGAGTCTTTGCTTTGGCAAAAAGAGAAGGAGCTCTTCTTGCCCATATGGGAGTGGAAGCTTCAGTGTAAGCGGAAGCTAGACTAGAAGAGAGATTCATCCTAGGCTTTGCTTGGCCCTACTCTAGTTTTGGTGCAGCTAACTAAGGGTCGAATTTCGTGACTTGATGAAGAGGAAGCCGAGTATCTTTGGTCTTGAAGAGTCAGGCCAATCCAACCGCTTGCTCCTGCCCAACTCAGTCTCAGTCGTACCATAATGCGCCTGGACTCAACACTTTTCTTGCTCCAAGACCACCCTCTAGCCCTCATGTCAAATAGATGACAGAATTGTAAACAATCTTAGAATGATTTAAGCTGAGGAACATAGAGGTCTCTCCCACCATTTTTGTCATATACCTCTGGAATAGTGTTGAAATCACACGCCACTAAGCAGGAGCCTAAACCAAGTGGTTTATCTTAGCGTGCTAGCCGCAGCTTCATTTCGTATAGCGATAACGCTTTCTCTTTCTTAGCGCTCCACCCCGCGGGGAACTCTGGTTGCGCTTTGGTTGGCTTTCTCTTTTTTTCGATTTTCTCTGACTTGACTCAGCTTGACCTACTTGACTCAGCGGTTAGAGTATCGCTTTCATACGGCGAGAGTCATTGGTTCAAATCCAATAGTAGGTAAAACCGGCCGAAACCCCCGCTTTTGCCAGCATGACAGCAAGCACAGACTGGCATCAAGGAGTCGAATGACCAAAGCATCGGTTGCTTCCACGAGACTAAACAATCAATGACCAATAAAAGACCAACGAAACGACGAGTGAGAAAGATAAAGCCTGCTATTTGAATAGTTGGTTTGAGCATTTGTTTCAATAGTTGATACCCCTGTAGTGCTTCTATTAGAGTAGGTGGGTAGCAGATCACCATCATGTTTGATCAATTTAGTACCGGCATTGCTTCATCCATTCTTTCCTGGGCACCGGTAATCCCAAGAACGGCTAACGGCTCCCACCTCTCCTATGGCAAGCCCATCCTAGATTTGAGAAATGACATTGATCGAAACCAAGACGCTACGAATCCTACGAACAAGACGATTTAGTTAAATACTACGTTGTAAATACTAAATACGAATTAGCGCTATTCGAGCTAGACCTGTCGCTTTCCCTTTTAGTTCTGGCCTACGAGCTAGAGATTATACGAGCTATTTTTACCTAGTGCTATCCACGTACGCCAATAAATCTAATTAAATAGTTGGAATTGCAACTTCCAACGGCTAAAACCAATCAAATCAACGGCCAGGGATTAATACACAGGAACGGTTGCCTCTACTTGCTATTTGCATCGTATCCTCGGGCAAAGCACATTAGCTAAGGTTTCATCGGATTGCTACACGGCTTAACGGAAATAACGGAACACCCCTCCAAACAGATCGGATTGCGCTAGAGCTATTCCTAGACCTAGCGATAGAGACGAGCTAGAGCGTTAATACGAATCATCAATTGAAGCAAAGGGTTTGCCCCAGGACTAGTACGCTAACGAGCTCCTCCTACGCCAATACTTGCTTAAAAAAATTCTCTAGGGTGCACTCGGGACAAGGCAGAAGCCGAAGCACATTCCCTAGCGTACGAGATATGCCTTTTAGGAGAGAGATCCCTTTTACGAGCAATGGTTTTTGATAATGCTACCCCCAGTTCAAAGCAAAGGTCGAAGCTGAACTGCCTTTACTCGGCTTCCGTTCAAAGATTCGTATCTGTTTTTCCTCGGTTTCCCATTGGAGGTTCCAATACTTGCTTTTGGTGGAGGTCTCGTACCATAGCGAGGGGCGATCAATTCCTAGCGCAAGAGCTATTCCTATCCTCGAGCGAAGCTAGTCCGTTTCCTAGGAAGGCGGCTAAGGGTTCGGGTCGGAAAACAGGTACGGTTCCCTAGAATACCCTACTTCCGAGAAAGCCTCTCCTCCCCGAGGAGAGTCTTCCTCTTCCTAGCATCTAGGCTATACTCTCGTGTTTGACTTAACACAACGAGACATAGGCACCCACATGCTTGAACTACGATGATACCCTACGGTACGGACATCACACATTCAAGTAGGGAGACCTTGCTCGTGGATAACTAGACGGCGGAGCGAATAGATTCAAACTTGAACCTAAGAGAGGCTTGAGGGCCGGCTTTTGGACCATCGCAAACGGGCCTCGGAATGGCTAAACACTTCCGATTTCAAGCCTGAGTACTATACGCTTTACGATTATCAATATGAAGGGATAGGGTGAGTTATTCATTCCTAAGCTCCGATTAGACCGCAAAGGACAGGTACTAAGCTTTAGAGCAAACTTTGATTCATACCACTTGGACTTTCCCTAGTTTTTAAACCAGTTCGCCAGTTCGTTTGCCCAGCGGGGCAGCTGCCCTTTTGGTTTTTATCCAGCTTATCCCCTTTGCTTTAAAACCTACTTCGCCTTCCCTATTCCGATTCGCTATCGCTGTTCCGCTGTTCCGTTCCTATTCTTTTCTTCCAAATCCTAATCCTGGAAATGCATATGATGACACTAGTTCACCAGGCTAGTGTTGGGAATTCGATTGAGTGCGAAAGCACATTCCCTTGCTAGAGATATTCCTTTTATTCATCCCGGATTGTGTGAATGCGTTCACACCTATCCCGAGTGGGTATAGTTACGTGGTTAAGTAATCCCTTCCTATGCGAGGTTGTATGAGAGAACATAAGGAAAGGCTTGATACATCCATGTCTAGCTCATGTCGATCTTCGTGTCATTTTTCTTTCATTAGCTCAGTAGGATAGTCCACGTTGCTAGGATGTGTGGGTCTAGTCTGGTCGTGACCCTCGATCAAACCATCCTAGCAATGCCCTCTTCTCAAACAGGCGTTCGATGTACGGATCATCGCCGCTTGTCTTTGGGGGTGGGATTTGGAATGGAATTTCAAATTCGAATTGGAAGGTTTGACAGCCAAGGAGCGGCAAATAAGTAAATCTCTTCGACATAGCAGAAGAGAAAAGGAATAATAATCTCTTTCTTAAAAAGTCAATAGAAGTAAAATGCGAAGCATGAAACTAATTAAAAAGTTGGGAATGGCTACATCGGAAAAAGCGTGAAACAATGTCAAGTCTCGGGTTTGATCGAGTGATGACGAGAGATAGAATGATACAAAGCCTAAAGGGGAGAGCACTTAGCCGAGCATTTAGTAGTCGTTCGGCTGGGGAAGATTTTCTGTTTAAATGTATGCTTAAATCTCTAGCGAAAGCTCAAAAAGATAGAAAAAGATGGCTAAGTAGCGAAATTCTCAAATATATGGGTTTACTGCCCGCAGATTGTAGTTTCCATTATGTGATTAATTTCGTGAATGAAGACAATGATTGCATTGGATTAGGCTCCGGTGAATCAAGTGGCAGCAGTTCCCTGCCTACAACCTGGTGGGAGGTTTGGGAGCTGTTTTCACAGACAAAATGTCCAAAGGCTCCACCATTGGTTGATTCTGCATGTCCAAATCCAATGCAACAAAGCCTATTGAATTGCATAAAATTCCTCCAGCGTCCGAAGATTTATTGTGATATATTTGCAGAAGGATTTGGAAATCGAGTTCGAATTATCATGAAATTTACGGAAGGTGTCGGATGTCAATTTTGGTGGGCGATGCGGCCTCTAAAGGATGACACTAGAGAAACTACTTTTCATGTGATTTCGAACTATAAACTTTTTGTCAGCGCGGATGTCTGGTAGATGCAGATTTCACGTTCTCACAATTTGATCATAGTGAGATCCTTTCAAGTCTCAATAAAATTCTTATTAAGAATCCTCTATTAACAAAAACACTAGACATTGAGGAGTCATTGGTGACAGATCAACCATGGCCTGACTCAATGTTGGACATTGCAAAATTTGCAATTTGTTTTGCTAATATTCTGATGACCGGGGCCGCCAAGCCTCAAGGACTTTTCCATTTCCCCGAGGGGGAATCCTAAATGAAATGAGAAATTCCAAAATAAATAAATGTGAAGTAGTTACAGATGTGAAAAAAGTCAATATCTCTCTGTCTGTGTAGGTTCGGTTTGTTCTTATCGATCCATTTCTTCGAGTGTGGGTGTCCTACGCTACTTCCGTTCATGTTTACGTTCTCAAAAGAAAAGAAGGCTTTCCTTGGAAAAACCAAGGACAACCCCTATCTCAGTCTCCTTTCTCTTTTCGGGAGCAGAGCTTCAAAAGATGTAGTTACCCTATGATGAGATTGAGTTCAACGGATATGAAGGATAGAAATATGCTATTTGCTGCTATTCCATCTATTTGTGCATCAAGTCCGAAGAAGATCTCAATCTATAATGAAGAAATGATAGTAGCTCGTTGTTTTATAGGCTTTCTCATATTCAGTCGGAAGAGTTTAGGTAAGACTTTCAAAGAAACTCTCGACGGGAGAATCGAGTCTATTCAGGAAGAATTGCAGCAATTCTTCAATCCTAACGAAGTCATTCCGGAGGAATCCAATGAACAACAACGATTACTTAGGATCAGCTTGCGAATTTGCAGCACCGTAGTAGAATCATTACCAACGGCACGCTGTGCGCCTAAGTGCGAAAAGACAGTGCAAGCTTTGTTATGCCGAAACCTAAATGTAAAGTCAGCAACACTTCTAAATGCCACTTCTTCCCGTCGCATCCGTCTTCAGGACGATATAGTCACAGGTTTTCACTTTTCAGTGAGTGAAAGATTTGTATCCGGGTCTACGTTCAAAGCTTCTACCGTAGAAAAAATTCGAGAGGCCTTCGTACCCATAGACCTAATTCGAGAAGGCTTGATAGTCCTAAGAAAGGTGAGGGTGGGGGGTGATATTATGGCTGAATAAGGAAGAGGAATAGAATCTCATTCATGTGTTCATGCTAACAGAAGAGCGGATCCAATACACATAAGGCATCGGTTGTTCTTAACAGCGATGGCTATTCATTTAAGCCCTAAAGAACTAGCTTCCTGGCGGACTTACTCACTCGATCACCGGCTTTAAGAGGATTCCCCCACTTAAGAATAAAGGGGCATAGATTACGAAAGGGCTACGTTCACTTGATGAACGGTAAAAGGTATTCTATTGTTACTAACGTCAACTAAAAGCAAGGAGTTGGCATCGGGAACGACAGTCGCTCGACGTAAGGAGAGGAAGGAAATATCAATAGAGGAACGAAAACCGCAGGGTATGAAATTAGGGTAGGGTTGGCTGGGTAAGTCCAATTGTTATGAAAACCTTTCCTATGCCGGGACCAGTCTGGCATGGTAATTTGGAAGACCTGGAGTTGGATGATATGTTTGGATTTGTGGGTCTTCTTATTCGTACAGTAGGTTCTTTTCCTTACAGATCAGGTTTCTTCTTTCTCGTCGTCCTAATCCGGATATTAAGTTGAATTCAAAATTATATACATACAATATTATTAATAACCCGCAAATCCATCACTTCAAGGGACACAAAAGGCGCGTCTTCCCGCCGGGCCCTACAAGCCTACGCCTATTCTTTCCTATGTTCGTTCTTGTCTCATTTCTTTGAAAGTAATATCGTCCGTAACAAAAGATCGATTCAATGCATTTTCATTTCTTTTCTCTCTCTATCTGCGAGTGGTTCGGCTTTTTCCTAAGCAAGGACGGTGCTGTCGAGTGAGGATTGGCTGAGCGTGCTTTCGCTGCTCGTGGTGGAGTACTCTTTTCATTATTCGCTCTATTATTGCCTCAGGATGTGATCGGGATTAAGCGGCGTATATGATACCCCGGGGGGACCGGACTCAAGGGATTCATTCTTTTTCGCACTAATGGAGTGCGGGAGTTCCACCATTCATTCTGGGCAAAATATCTATGTGTAAGTCTATTAAAAAAAGGACTTCTAATAAAAAATTATTCTGCTACAGCATAAGCTCGCCTATAAATAGAAGCTTCGGTGCACTCTCTATTTTGCGGGACAAGAAAGAGTGAAATGGGGATCGCAGCAAGACTCGCGATAATTAGTCAACAAATTTAAAATATAGAAAACGAGAAGAGGGCACTTTTGGAGAACTTCTGGGGGCAGATGCCTATCTACAATGAAGGTGTGATACTAGGTCATCTGCTTCATATTCGGGAACAAACCCGCAGTCTGGAAAACAGGAAGAAGGCGCTGCTCCAAGAGCAGCAAGCGCTCATTGTGGAGGCTGCCCACCGTAGAAACGAAAATATAAGAAGGTAGTTACTCGTCTATCTCAACGTAAATGAACGAAGTCACTTAAGTCTTCCTACTACTGCTCCTTCTTACTTATTTTCGTTTTTTCAGGATCTAAAGAAGAAGAGGCAATACCACCACATGGCGCAAACCAGTAGGAACAAGAAAGAAGAGAGAGGGTTTGCTTGCTCTATTTCAATATATGAAAACATAATCTTATCTATTAAGTGAAATAATCTTATCTATTATTTGTGAGCTCAACTACTCATAAAGAAACAAGAATTGAGATATTAGATTAAAAAAGATTCTCCATCTTGATCTTTTGCTGTGTCAATGGTATACAATCAATTGCAGATCGGATAAGGATAGAGGATGAGCGATAAATTCATCTACTCTATTTTTCTTCGCGGTGGGTTTATGCGGGTGCCGGCAAAACAACCCACCCATCGTACACTATTGTTGTACAAGAAGAATAATTTTGAAGGTGCCGGCTTTTCACCAAACTATATTGAAGTTTGTGAATATCTGTGAACATAACTAGATTATAGACACAGAAAAAACAACATTCTCTCTTCGAACCAGAATCCTTATTTCCCTGGCCCGTGCCCCCGGAGGGCGTAGGATTTGGGGTAATCCTGGTTTTAAGCTCTTCTCTGAGCTTGGCTTTGTTCCCAATGCTATCAGCAGGAAATGAAGAGGGCGGCGGCGAGAGAAACCACTACATATACGAGTTGGTGGTATACAACTAGAAAATCCGAAAGATAGTACTCGCTCTTCCCTCCCTCGCTTCGGTAGTAGAGGAATCGCTCAAGCGTTAGTCGTAGGAAGATATTCGCTTTAGCTCATGATACATGTTTTATACGCGTAAAAGCACCCCTGAAGGGAGTAAACCAACATAGCGTACTAGTCCTTCCCAAAGCTTAAATGGAAATGGCGCAAGGGATAGGGGATTCCAATTCGTATTGGTTTTAAGCCGAGAAAAGGGACTATCGGAGGATGTGTCGAGCCGTGGCCTAGCCCGAGCTGTCGATGATCACCTAGCGCTATCAATTAACGTAGGGAACGTACGCTACTACGAATGGTTCTACACATGCCGTAACAAAGCTAAAGGAAGCCGATCAATCGAGTTGGAACCTAGACCGTGGCAAATCTATGTTGTTGGCTACCTGGCTCTTGCATTTCCAGCGGTCCCCACATAAAATAAAGCCTCCCTTTTTTCCTTAATACCCCTTCCTCCTCTTCCCAACCATCTTGTCCTCCTCTCGCTTCACTAATGCTCTTCTTAACTTCTTCAGCTAATGAGTCTCCTTCGTGGCTTTGTTTCACTTCTCCTATCCAATCCGGCAACAACTTGCTCACAAGGGTGCAACCACTGAATTTGTAACGACACAATGATTTTAAGAACAATCAAAAGACTCAAGATGTAAAGACAGTAAAGGTAGAAGATCATTTCCGGGTAGATAGGAGAGCTATTAAAATCCACAAACATGAATCAGAGTTTCGACTGGGTTCTCCAGATTTCACCAAAAGAAGACGAGTCTACAAATAAGAGAATTTATCATTTTTGGGTTTATACCGAGCCAAAACATATAATTTCCATTGAAGAAGGAAGTAAGGATGCTAGCCGGAGAATCAAGAAATAAATACTTCCCATTCCGATTCTTTTTAGTTCCCAAGATAGAATTTCTTTGTTTTTGGCAAGAGCGGTGGGTGACAACGTGCAAGACTAGATAGGTTTGGCTTTGATCTGATCAATAGGAATAGGAGGAAGCGTTGGAGAGGTACCAAATGACTGAAGAGGGGAACCCATCTGACCACATGTAGAGCCAGCCCATAAGTAAATTAAAGAGAATTTCTTCATCTTCCAAAGTATGTGAGTGAGGTAAAAATTCCATGGATCGATCTCATCACTCACATCCAACAACTAGTGAAAGATGTAATGATGAAGCTATAGGAGAAGAAAAAGCGTTGGTTTTGATTGGTAATCTTGAGTTGTCATCTTTTGAAAGAGAGTAACTTGCTGGATGGAGAGCAGCTAGGAGAATAAAGTTCATCTTTACCCCATCTTTCATTCCAACTCTATTTTCTTGTGTGCGATCCTTCTTTCTGGTTTGGAATCCAAGAAGCTCAATGGGCTAGTTTCAAGTTCGATCAGACACGAAATCAGGTATAGCCACCAGCCTAGATAGAACGGGCGGGGGAAGAAAAACTAGGAGCGAGCCACATTCAAGAGGGTTGTCAAAGGCCCTCTCAATAGAGCTATTTTGTCATTGAATCGATGGAGGGAAGACTCCTTCGGTAGGTGCCCCCGACTCTTCCAGTTTCTGGGTGGGATCTTAAGGCTTAATCTCTGATTGCGCAGGATTCATCTTTGTTTGGTAACCTCAGACCCTGAACCAGGAGTTGGAAGCGCCTTTGCCAGACTTTCCAATTGAACACGATGCGGGCGATGCAACTCGGCAAGGAGAAGGCTGAACCCTGGTGCTACACTACAGTAGAAGCTTTGGCAGTTTACCATGGCTTGATGTTATAGTTGTCATGCTAAAGCCGTTGATAGCTACTTCGCTTGACGAGCTAAGTAGAAAGACTTTGTGGATGAATCCACAACTGATGGTGCTTTAGGTTTATCTGATCCCTAGTTCGGATTCGGAAAGGCTCTTACTCTTTCACCGGTTAGGTTCCCGGCTTGTGCCCCTAGCTAGTAGGTAGGTGAAAGCGCTTTTGGCAATGGCTTTTCGAAAGCCTTTTCAGGGATTTGTTTTCCAGGCTGTTACGCTGTAGCTTCCCCAACTGATTGCTTTGAACGAACGTCAATCAATGTCCGACTTCAAACCGACTCGCCAGACTCGAACTGACATAGGCGGATCCAACTAAATTAGCCTATCTTCCATCAACTGGAATCGCTTTCTAGTCTACTCAAGAAGGGGAGTAAGCTAGAAGGAAGAGTTTTGGGGCTTAAGGCATAATTGCTCTATTGCGGCTACCCTTGCTATGTCATCCGATGCTGTTCACAAAGCGGCTCTTACTATAGACCCGGCTATCTCCGAGTTGAAATCGAACCCAGCCCCAGGTTTCCGCCCATCAATCCAGAGCTCAAGACAACCGCGATACTTAAATCGCTCAAATAGCCACCTTAGACGGACACAGCCATTAGAAGAAGAAACTGAAACTCGATGGAGTACCCTAAACCAGAGATCCTCGACAAAGAAAGTCTCGATTCGAGGAACGGAATACAGGTCCATGATAGAACACAGACCGGTAAGAGAAAAGAAAGTAAGCATAGTCTTCATTGAACCGGAAGAAAAATGGGATTTTCCGTCAACAAAGTAACGCTGTGCAAACTCATCTGATCCCTGTTTGGGACTTCTTCTTCATGTCACGAGCCGGAATCGAACCGGCGCTTTCCAGATGCATGGTCCGGATAGAAACCATTCTGATCGTGAGTTTTTTTTTCGCAGTTCAGTCGGCGATAAAAGCCTTCCTACTACCTTTTATTTTATTATAGTACTAGCAATCCTTCCTCTGACGACGGATATTCTTCTATTCCCACTGCTCGCTAATCGAATGAACCAGCATGTCGTTCAGCATAAGGTCATTCATCTCCTCCTGTTTGTCAATAGAGGTAGTCCAACCTTCCATGTTTGGATAACCATCCCTAGTTCTTGCTCCGACCTATCTTAGTATATTTTCTAAGGCTTGCTTCCCCGGTATCCTTCCTGCTTCTTGCCAAACCCCTGCCACCATCCATCAAACCAGAGAATCCAGAGTGCCTACTTCCGGTTTATAACCAGCTTCCTTTATCTCGAAAGGTCGCCAACTTTCATTGATTGAATTCTTCCTATTATAGGGAATTCCTACCAAGCCCTAACCCTTTGCCCTTGCTAACCGAGGGAGATTCCTAACTGGCACCCAATCCGAGTGTGATTCTTTCTCCTAGCTATCCGAGAAGTAATAAGACCTGGCCCAGCTTCCTAGGCTTGCTTTCTTCTTTTATCGGATCGGAAAAGGAAACAGCTTGATCGCTTCGCTCGATTGCTCGGTTACTTCCTCGAAGAAAACTGCTAGCTTCTTATCTTTCAAGGAACTACTAGCTTGAATCTCTGAGCTGTGGCCCATGAAGCCTATGAAAGTAGAACAACCACTCCGGTTCTTCTCAGCTCTTCTTTCCAGTCCCTACCAATTCGATTACTGGAATACCGTCAATTGCATTTAGAAGGCACTGCCACTCTTGTTCTGGTAAGAATGCTTCTATTGGAGCTCTAAAACCAAGATTAGTCTTCACCCTGCTTCCAAAATGCTCTGATGGGCCAGATACACTCGAGAAAGAGTATTACAGCTTCTGCCGATACCGATCCGCAATTCGAAGTTCACGACCAAGAGCTTATGCAGATTCCTCTTCCGCTTGCTCGCGCAAAGAAAAAAAATAGAATCTCTTCTACGGCTCCACCCCACCGAGTAGCCACTCACTGGAGTCTTAGCCTTCTTTTCAGTCTATGAATGAATCTCTTTTCTTGTAACCGCTCCATCCTAGCTCTCAACTCCGATCCGGCATGCCTCATTGTGTTGGTGGGAAGCCTGTTGGTAAGCAGCTCTCTTCCCAATGGAAGATTCATTCAGTTCAAGCTTAGTTTTTGACGTGCTATGGCAGAGACTACTGCACCTTCGAGGCATTTGTCCAACACTCCGGTCAATATATCTGATCTGGGCAATCCTGTAATGAAATCCATTGTCACTGTTTTCCAATGCACAATTAGTAATTGGTAAAGGCTCTAATAACCCAGGAATCTTTATATTCTATCCTTTGTATATTCTATCCTTTGTTCAGCTGACAAGCGAAAGAACTACTCGATTTGATCTATTGCTATAGCTATTGCGCACACAACCTTTCCTTGCTCTCGCTCTTCGCCAGGTCCCACAATAAGGAAGTTTTCACTTGGTTCATACTT
This sequence comes from Panicum virgatum, assembly GCF_016808335.1. Classification (NCBI taxonomy): domain Eukaryota; kingdom Viridiplantae; phylum Streptophyta; class Magnoliopsida; order Poales; family Poaceae; genus Panicum; species Panicum virgatum. Next base: position 14,214 of record NW_024376735.1, read on the forward strand.
TTATTCTTTAGCCAGCGTAGCTAGTTTGATTGGTTTCATCCCTAGCTTGCACACAACTACTACTGTTTCTTTATCATTAGCTTTAACAAGCTTCTTTCGCTTAGAATGTTCTATTTTTTCCAATTCGCTGTGGTATGAAAGTGCTTTGGTCGACTGGAACAGTTAGGGAACAGGGAACAGGGGCACGATAAAGGAACTTGTTCACATATGATATTACAAAGAAAAGGGTTGATGCAGAGCTTATTGAAAAAGGGGGCTTCTCACGAGCGAGCGGGAGTTTTCAATTCCGGATCAACAAGGCCAAGTAGCCATGGCCCATCTTAAGAGATTAAGTGCTTCATTTCGCTTAAAACCTACATTCCCTCCGGGAGCACTCTTTCTTATACATTTGCTCGGTTGACTGAGTGCATTTACTAGCATTTTCTTATCCTTTGAGATAGGAATCCATCAATAAGAATAAAGATTAGAACTCTTGCCCGGCGTGGCGGCTTGGCCATATTAAACTATTGAAGTGGGTCTTTCTCCTATACACACACTCCGAGGGGAGCAAAAATCACTCTCATCCTCAATTCATTCCTCTGGGTACAATGAAGAAATAACTCCAGGCCCCATTGTATTGTTTTCAGGGACCCATTTTCCAGTACAAGAAAACAACCACTCACGACTGAGGCTCCTGAAGAGGAGAGTCAGATTTCGAGGTCATAGAACTCAAGCTGCATGTACAAATAGATAGAGTAGAGATGCCAGGATCAATTTTATGTATGGCAAAGTTGGGCGATAGTTTGGCCTTAAGGTGGAAGTGGCGGGGTGGATCCGGAATTCAATTATCAGGGCAATCTTCGAATAGCTCACCGAACGAGTACAATAACGCCCCCGAGTGAATGGTTTCCACCAGGGAATGAAGCTGAGACTGGGATGACAGCCAGGATCCTCTCTTCAAGCCGATGGCTAATAAGATGATGTCCAGTACTTGATCTTTATACAGCTCCTCTCCCTTTTCGAAACCCATGGGAGTACGTTAGAAAGATGTCTTCAAAAACGATGTTCAAAAGCCGTATCCATGACAATGATGTCTGCCTTATGAGGCTGTCTAATGGAGCGCATCTCCCCCGGCTTATGTGGTTTAGGAATGCATGATCGATACATCGAAGAGAACTAAAAGGAAGAATTCTTTAATGACCTCTTAATCTCCTCCACTTGGGACTTGTCAAGAACTTAAAAAGTAGAAAACTTTTCCCAAAGCCAAAGGTAGTAAATAACACATAATAACATCAAAAAATAATCTATAAATTATCTTATCCTCCTTTTAAAAAAAGAATAAGTCTTTCAGACCTTTTTTTTACATTTGAAACTCATGTTCATGGTCTGTTTTATTCCCAATTGTTGCCCGTGTGAAAAGAAAGAAGAGAAATTGGACCATGTTTCCCGAGAGAGACTGCCTTCTCTCAGGCCAGCAGTCTTATACTTATAGTCGACTGCTCTATGACGATCTGACCTCTTTCCTGGGCTCTGCTCGCTCGTCTACGCTCCGACCAATTCAGTAAAAATCGAAAAAAAACGATGTTTCCTTGAAAAAGTCTAAGAAATAGTAGTAGTAGTCAAAAAGTGCACTTTTTCCATATATTTCGATTTATAGGGATCCCTATCTTTATCTCTATCCACAGAGATACCTATCTATATAGAGAGAGATTTTTCTAAAAATTGATCTAGACTATCCTCTATCCGGATAGATATGTCCCTATGAGCGACTAGGCCGATCTTTTTTTATATGTTTTGGCCACGTCCGTTTCCGCTCCGAAGAGGAAGGTTTGGATCTTTCAATCTTATGTCGTGAGGGATGTGACCTATGTTAGGTCCATAAGATACCACAGCTTTTAGTGTTCTATGATTCACCTCCGAATAATGAGTAGGTAGTTCGATCCTTTTGATTCTTATCTTCCTAGTAAACGGGGATCCGGAGCAATAGGTCGAATTTCTATATAAAGAAGACTTGTAAACAAAAGGACTTATTGCTCTTTTTCGGTTTTCCTCTTCCTCCTTCCTTCTTTTCAATAAGAAGAAGTATTGAAATGAAACAAATTCCTCTTCATTCTGTTGTGCTCAGCGAAGGAACTGCCTAAGCATACTTTTGCGGATCCAAACTTCTTTGTTCTTTCTAAGTCTTCTTCTTGCATATAAGAACGCAACTCTTGCAAAAACCCCGGATTTGAGTAGTAAGCGGCATCCCCTCTGAGTTGTGAGTAAGCGGAACCATTCTGTTTTTGTTCTTCTCCAGATTCTGACCGGTAGGAATTTGCCTATGATTTTCCAACTGATATGTCGATATAGAAAGATCTCCTTATTTCTTCACCGCGGGTTCTCGCGTCATTTTCTTTAAAAGATATTAGATCACCGTGGGAAACTTTCAAATGAGTAATGGTTACCAGTCCCATTATTCAAACAAACCCTTCGATGACTTATCGGCTGCCTTGCTTGAGGAAGAGTGTCACTAAAACGGAGACGAACCGGAATCACGTCCGATCTTGTTTCTTGATTGAGTAAAAAAGGGATATATGAAGTTCGTTTTCTTCCTCTGTGCATCTCCCTTATGGGTAAATCCCCATAATAAAGGGACAACTTTCGTGTAGTTGTGATTTGATGTTACTGTTTAGATTTTCTCTCTGAGAAAGATTTCTTTTAATGGATCTCCTCTTGTTCCTCAATCTTCGGAGAATGCGGCGTTGGATTAGAGAAAGTTCTCTGTTCCGAACATTTCCTGGAAGTAGACGACACGTTTTAATCTTAATGCTGGCATATTTCGTTGAATCAGTCTTTTTCGCCACATCGCGTATAAAGGGAATCGAACCCAACTCTTCCACGAACCCCCCACGAATGGTCCTCCCTTAACTCAATGAACTTTGAGAATTCCTTTGCCTAGTTTTTTTCTTTTCAGTTCTCATAAGTCCTTGATATACTAGCTGAAAATCAATACTTGACCGACTGCGTCACAGTGCTCAGGTAAAGTGGCAGTAGTAGTTCGAAAGCGCGAAAGTGGGAAGAACTAAGATAGACAGGTTTTGCAGGTGAAGTGAAGGATGCACTGAACACTAAACAAGATCTGGTTTTTGCGGGACAAATGCATGTTCCCAATCTTGGATTCTCGTCTCGTTTCACTTGCATTTTCTTTCGTTCAGTCTCGCTCTCGTTCATGAGTGGAATCGAACCACTAACTCCGTTTGGATTTACAGTCCAAAGGGCCCAGGCCCAGCGAACGAAAGAGGATTTACAGTCCCACGCCCACTGCCCCGCCAGAACCATTAATACAGGGATTGATTTTTATACGATTTTTTTGAGCAACTAGCGCGAAAGCCGTTGCGCTAACGCGCATTCCGTTTTCTCGTTTGATTTGTGGATTTCTTCTTCTCCACCACACCAAATAGTTGAATAATAAGACACAAACTAGATACGGAATCGCTACGCTAAGTTCTTTCTATATGATAATATGCACCGAGGGGAGGAGCAAATAGAAGTGAAGTAAACAGATTCAAGTTAGCCCAGTGTGGTTCAGCCTTCCTCGGGGAAACCTCGGAAAGAAACAGTTTCTTATAGACCTTCCTTAGAAAGGAATAGATTCCTAACCACTGAAGAATATTTCATCTCCAGCGGGCCACAGTCATATTACCATACCAATCATATCCGGTATGGAGCCAGCGTCACTGTCGGTTTTAGCGTGAGTACCTTCCCACAGTACTCGATAGCATTCGTGCACCTAGCATTGTGACGAATTGTCTACCAGCTCCTGCCTTCTTGTCCTTTGCGCTCAAGTCTATGGCCAGTACTGCCCGGGGCAATATTGGAACTGAGGGTTCCATCGCCTCTTGGTTGGTTTTTCTCCATAGAGAAGACGTGCCGCAGCTGCCTTTCTAAGACCTGGTACAAGTGATGACCTAGTTGATAAGGGTCGAATGCGTAGTTCATTCGCATGTCTTTCGAAAGAAAGGATGCTTCAGAACAACCAAGTAGTACTGGGAACAACTCCTATTGCGTCAAAGGGTTCAGGAGCCATTCTAAGATAATCGAGAAGAATCCGGTCCTGGTCCATAGAACCGATCAGAAGGCCAGAAATCAGTGATCTATCGCACGAAAAGGGCTTCGTCCGATCCATTTTCTTAAAATCTAGGAAAAGTAGCCGTTATAGCGCCTAAAATGGGTCATGTTTCTTGTGCTCTATATCGCAAGTTCGGATAGGCTTGCATATGTTTCTATCTCAAAGTGGAAAACCAATTATACGTTAGCTAGCACGAACAAGAACCGCCCCTCGATTTTAGTATCTGACCTTCAATTCCAAGAAAAGGTAGTAAATCGGTAAATCGGTTTAAAGCTCTTGTTTGGGAAATGGGTTGAGTTGAATTCATATTAATCTTGCCAAGAACAGAACAAGAAAAAAAACATAATTGGCTAAGGCACTTTCCTACCGGTTAAGATTTCCAGTATTCTAACAATCATCACAAGCTAAATGGATAGCCTTGCTTTGAAGTAAAAAGATAGATTGAACTTATGGCGCTTGCTTACAAGACAGCTACTTAAAAAGGCTACCTCTTCAAACTGCTGAATGCCCTATTCCATATGATAGACTGTCTATCTTTCCCTGAAAAAGCGTATACTTTTTTTCTATAAGCAAATAAAGCATACTTCTTTTGCGGATCAAGCAATCTTCTACCTTGGTGGGTAGCGGAGAATCAAATCAATATCGGAGTATTGCTCTAGCTGCTGCTGAATTAACCTGGATTCAATCGTTACTCTCTGAACTAGGCTGTACTTCGTCTTCCCCTCCTACAATCTGGTGTGATAACCTCGGCGCTACCTACTTTCTTCAGGCTTGGCGAAGGTGTCCGATCTACTAGCTCTCCTCCAACAATGACTACACTACCTTGGTTATCCGCTTTCATGTCTTGGATTGAGCTTTATAACTCTTATTATAGTTGGGTGGGCGGAAAGAAAGGACAAGATTCCTGCTTCTGCTTGGCGAAGTGTCAGCTGGAACAATCCAATCAGTTGAAAGTACATTCTCTCTCACTAACTGGAACCTTATCCCAAGGGAATTAGAGGGGTAAAAGGGAGACCCAGAGATCTAGAGCTGGCTTACATAAATGAATTTGTGGACTCGGACAAACCGACCCGGATTCAAGCCCTAGCCCCTCAACTCGGACGGACTTGTGGAAATCCTCGAAAACTAGTATTGCTCAACTCACCTATCTATAACATCAGAGAAATGTTGCATCCAACCCAGGAAACGAGAGGTAAGAATAGGCTACCATACGAGATGAGACGACTTCATTCTTGGCTTTCATCCCTACGCTTAAGAAAGATAAGGGATTGGATTTCATACCTTTTATTTAGAGCTCCGTCGTTCCGACTGGAAAATGTAACCTTCCGCCATACGTAAACCAAACCTCCTTGCTTTCTGGCTTTTCCTTCCTAACAAGGAGGCGGGATTTTGAAGTTCCTTTTCCTTTTTGCTCTTTTTCTTTTAAAGCTTTTTCAAAATTCTATTGCAGCAAGATTATTTGCTTTTGCTAGAAAAAAAGCACGCACAAAAAGCACATTTCTTCCTAGTACTTTTTTTTTCACCTTGGGTCTTGCCCATAGGAAAGATACGTAGCTCGGTCAGGGCATATCCTAAAGCCATTGCCTCCAGCCAGTAGTAGTGGTAGGTAAGCATCTTAAGTTAGGGGTGAAATTGCTTTTCTGACCAGAAAAGGGATTGTAGGCAAGCCTGTATAATTTCCTCTTACCTCTTCTCTTCATTTCTATCACAATAAGATGGACTTTACCCAGGATGAGAATGGATCAGTTATGAAATCTTGGATGGAAATTTCTTTTACCTATTTCTCCGGGCAATCTCTTATTAACAAACTTCTTCCCAACTAGTTTCACTATAAATAAGATAATACAATAACAGTAATAATATTTCAAAAGTTCTCTCAACAAGGAGAAAGAAACATACCTTTTTCATATATATTTAGAATATGTTCCCTATGCTAACTGGGTTCATTAGTTATGGTCAACAAACAATACGCGCCGCAAGATACATTGGTCAAAGTTTCATAATTACCTTATCCCACACAAATCGTTTACCTATAACGATTCACTACCCTTATGAAAAAGCAATTACATCGGAGCGTTTCCGGGGGCGAATACACTTTGAATTTGATAAATGCATTGCTTGTGAAGTATGTGTTCGCGTATGCCCGATAGATCTACCCCTTGTGGATTGGAGATTTGAAAAGGATATTAAAAGGAAACAATTGCTTAATTATAGTATTGATTTCGGAGTTTGTATATTTGTGGTACTGTGTTGAGTACTGTCCAAAAAACTGTTTATCAATGACTGAAGAATATGAACTTTCTACTTATGATCGTCATGAATTGAATTAGAATAAAATTGCTTTGAGTCGATTACCAATCTCCATAATTGGAGATTACACAATTAAAACAATTGGAATTCGACTAAAGTAAAATAGACAAAGAAAAAATCTTTGAATCCAAGAACGATTACTGATTACTAAGATTTTTTCTTTTTTGCTAGAAAAATCCAATAGTGATTTACTAACAATAAAGCAAAACGAATAACTACTGATTGTTGCGAATCGCTCCTTGATTTAAACTTAGAATATATTTTCGTGATGTTCTTTCTAACTATACAATTGGAAACTCCTATTGAAATAGCTTTTTATGTTAAATAGCAATTCAAGTAGGATTGGTAAAAATTAGATATATATAAATAGCGTAATCCCTTTTTCCTTCCTGAACCTTTTCGTTTTAGTAAGTTCATGAAATATTTCATACTATTGATTTTTTGAAAAAAGGATTTACCAGGACCAATGTATGAGATTCTGGTGCTATTTTTTTGATCCCTTCTTCTCTTTCCCAAGGCAGCTCGCAAACCTGACTATAAACTAGAATGAGTAGGGAATGGATCCAGCCGAGCCAATTGCAGTTCCGTTCTATGTCGTGCCAGCCGAGGGAACAGGGTAGGTTACGTTTGATGAGTCAAGACTGTTTGCCAAACCAGGTTACAAGGTGTTGAGAGCGAGCATGCATGAAGTAAACCCAAGTGAAACGAGAGAAATCATCAATCAAAATTATGTTCTATCTATTCCATTGCTACCTTTAGAAATCAAAGGTGCAGGTCCCCTCAGAGTGTACTAAGTCAAAAGGTGACATAGACCTGAGTTACTAGAACGAAAACGAAGCTTTACATGCTTTCCCAAAACACAAGCTTCACAAGGAGACTAACTTAGATTAGGAACATGACCTAAAACACCACTCTGAACAAGACTAGTAAGACGTGAACCACATAGGTGGCCCAAGCGTCGATGCCAAGTTTAAAAACTACTAGTGGAGGAAGAGACACTAGTAAGAGCAGTAGCAGAGTGAGCAGGCACATGTAGATAATCCATCAGAGAACCCCATTACGGCGATGGCCAAGACCAATCAGACGGATCCTGCACAGTGCAAGAAGAGGCATCAAAAGAAATAAGGCAACCATGATCAGTAAGCTGACTAACAGATAGTAAGTTAACTGAGAGTTTAGGAATATGGAAGGATAGAGGGAACAGTAAAGTGGGTTGTAAGTAAGATCTACACTTCTAGCTAGCTTAATTGGTTTTTGTGTGTTCGGCTGAACTCGTCAGTGTAGGATGTGGTGCTCCAAGAGTGACGGAGTGGGAGTCACATTCGCTGGTCTCGACTAAAGGTTCGACGGGTTTACATCCTGATCCGCTATGCTCGTTATGCGGACGACTTCCTTGTAGCTATCAAGAGCCCCATCGCCACTACTTTCACGGTTTGCCGGCGAGCATTGGAAATGTTGAGTCCATTTGGTTATGACATTCTGGCCTTGGTTGGTAAACATCTCAGGGGATCCGGACCCTCATTAAAGCAAAACCTGAAAATAAAGTCTGGCCTGGGCCGACAAAAGCTCGAGTGATTGCGTTGCCATCACCAACTAAAGAACAGATAATAGAACTTTTTCTTCTTACTAACTTTGTCAAGAGGCTAAACAATCAATGACCAATAAAAGACCAACGAAACGACGAGTGAGAAGGATAAGGAGGAGTAGTAGGAGGAGCTTCCATTGAAGTAGAGGTTTGATCGAGTGATGACGAGAGATAGAATGATACAAAGCCTAAAGGGGAGAGCAACTTAGACATTTCACTTGAGTACGGGGGAAGTCCGCAGGGAGGAATTCTTCCGGGCGTATTACAGTTTTTCACCGAGGGGGTGGATCGAAGCGATTGCAGCGAAAAAAACGAAGCACTTCGTCTATTGGCATTGTGGAAAGGATCGAATATGACCCTAATCGTTCTTCTCGGATCGCTCTAGTACGATGGATCGAAGGGGTGCTGCCCGGCCGCCAGAGGAAATTAAAGACGATAGAAGAGTTCGCTCCGCCGCGTAGATCCTCGAATCCACCACGGCCACTATCTTTTGCCTTTTTTCGTTCTCTTCCCTGCCCGGGAAAGTGGATCAAAGAAAGGTAGCTTGCTCCCAAGGCAAGTGCTTGCTTACGCTTTATGTAGTGGTCGGCCTTCCTACCTTCATGCCTCTAGAAGCTTCTACAAAGCTTTGCTTCTTGTAGTTGGCCCTCCATGCCTCCCTTCATTTGCTTGCCTCCTTCCAGCCCAGAATGCCTACTGACGTTAAGCTAACCGCCAGAAGCTCACCCTTCGGGTGTCGCTTCTGGCGCAGGAGGCCAAGCATTCTGCCAGACGTCCCGGAGCCCCGTTTGCCTTTACTAGAGTCTTGAGTTTTTCTTTCTTTTTTAATTTTAGCTAAGTTTCAAAAGCAAAGGTGAACAGCCCCCTGTCCTTTAGATTTGCATAGTCAAGGGCTTATAAGAAAAGTAAGGAAGGAGGCATGGAGATGGGAAGGCCGACCCACTACACTACACGGAGAGATTCTATACCAAGTCATGAGCGATAGCGAAGCCAAGCCGCCGCCTATAGGCGAAGGGACGAAAGCCCGTTAGACCTGATGGGAAAAAGTATGAAAAAAGTACGTTAAGGTTACGAAGTCACTTAGCCTCGGCTCGGCTAAGGTTATGAAATGACAGAGTAGGTTTTTTTAAGTAATACTAAGGAACTGGAAAAACAGCTCGTAAAAGGAGAAAAGCGAAGGTTACAGACTCATTTATCCGTCTACAAAGGGAAAGGCGTCGGTACGGAGTCACGTCAGCTGTGGATATATACTAGGCTAAGGAACGGAGTCTTAAAGTATTTACCGAGACTACACTAAGGAAGAAGTCAGCGAAAGTGAGCTCGTAACTAAGAAAGCCGGTATCAGAAACGAAACCCTTCCAAAAAAGCAAAGAAGTCAAGGAACGAAGCTGCTTCTAATAGCCCCGTTGAATAGGAGGGCGAAGGCTTTTTCGAACTTTTTTATAGAGAGGGGCTTCGACCTTCTTAGGAAGAGCCGTACGAGGCTGCTCACGTACGGTTCGGGAGCCGAGCCACTGCACAGGGGCTTAGGTCAACACTTATATATTAGCCAGTCATCAATTGGAAGCGGGTAATATGGTGATAAATTGCGATTGCTCCAAACCTTCTAAAAGCGGCTTCTTGCGACCTGCCCAGAATGCTCATACATACCTTCGGTTCCAAGAGCTTGTTCGCACAGTGAATAAAGGTCGGGTTGAAGGGGGCAGTCAGCTGGCTGCTTCTTGGCCACGCCCCCCTGCTTATAGATACGATATATTCAATCTAAATTAAAAAGTAGGAAATAGCATACCATTAGCTGATATACGTATGGGAACATGGGTACATGATATTGAATGTCATCCAGGTCAAGGCGCAAAGCTGGCTCGGGCCGCAGGAACTTATGCGATAATAATTAAGGAGCCAGCCCCACAATGTCTTGTGCGGCTACCATCGGGTGTTGAAAAACTCATAGATTCCCGATGCCGAGCTACTATTGGTATAGTTTCCAATCCCAACCATGGTGCACGTAAGCTTAGAAAAGCAGGACAAAGCCGGTGGTTAGGCAGACGCCCCATTGTTCGTGGTGTTGCAATGAATCCAGTGGATCATCCTCATGGAGAGGTGGGGCGCACGAAAGGAGGTAGACCTTCGGTGTCACCTTGGGGGAAGCCCACCAAAGCAGGATTTCGGGCAGTAGTGGGGGTGGGGAAACGCAGAATTTAGTTCATGCCACGACGATCTATATGGAAGGGAAGTTTTGTTGATGCTTTCCTGTTTAGAATAAAGAAGAACAGAGAAAGTCTGATGAGCAGGAAAATTTGGTCACGTAGATCTTCTATTTCGCCGGAATTCGTTGATTGCTCCGTACTCATTTACAATGGAAAAACTCCTGTTCGTTGTAAGATCACTGAAGGAAAGGTTGGTCATAAATTTGGAGAGTTTGCTTTTACACGGAGACGAAGACCCTATAGAACAAATAGAGGAAAGGGCAGAAAGGGGCAAAAGTAAAGTCTAAGCGACATATGGCACGAAAAGGAAATCCAATTTCGGTAATCCGAATCCCATATAGCTCTTTTCTTCATACTCGACCAGCCCTAGGTTGGGGATAATGATTTTTTCAAATCTTGTTGGGAGATGCTTCGCTCCGAGTCCGACTGGGACGGAATGGGGGACCCAGGCCCTTCAATGCCTCCCTCCGGATCCACTAACTCGGAAGAAGAGCTATTCAATTTCTGGCTGACTGTGACTCTGCATCCCGGGAGCAGACCGCTCCCCCGGAAGCTGTGGTCAGTCAAGAGCGGCATCCGAATCCCGCTCCAATCCCTCCAGCGCAGGTTCCCGCTCCAATGCCTGGAGCGGCAGCGGAAGCAGAACAGAACCCTCCTTCTTTTGATTGGGAGGGACGACCTCTCTCTCTTTGAGAGGAAAGTTCTCTACAAAAGGCCCACGCCTGTCACGCCCAGATTCTGGACACATTGCGTGATATTACTCTGAAGAATGGAGAGGAGCTCCGTGAAGAAGACTATCGCACCATGCTTGATTTCATGTTGAGCCCGACTCCAGTCCGACGTCAATCCCCGGGCGCTGAAGGAGCTCCTGAACAGACTCCAAAACGGTCGGGCACGATCTCAAACTTCTAGGGCTAGGGCGGCAAGGAGATTCCTCGACGAGGACTAGTGAGGCTATAGTACTGACTATGCATAGGACTACAAAGGTGAAAAGACAGGATGTATTCCGACGAAATGCCTTGGATGTGATCGGCAAGAGAAAGATGGAATTTGGTATAAGGAAGGAAATCAACGCGTTGTTTGAGAAGGAAAAAGGGTAACTAGAGAAAAAAGAAAAATAGGCTCTCCCTGGACTCTACGCAGGACTTCTTTCTAAGCCTCACATAATTTGAATTTCTCTGACATTCCATGTTTCCGAACGGATCCTATAAAATATTTCACTTTTCTATGATCATCTCTATTTTAGGTATTCGGGGAATTCTCCTTATAGACGAAATATTCTTATTATGTCAATGCCAATTGGAATCAATGTTATTAGCTGTCAATTTGAGACTTTTGGTATTTTCCGTTTCTTTGGATGATATGATGGGTCAATCATTTGCTTCATTAGTTCCAACAGTGGCAGCTGCGAATCTGCTATTGGATTAGCCATTTTCGTTATTACTTTTCGAGTCCGAGGGGACTATTGCTGTCGAATTATAATTGCATTCAAGGTTAAACATAACTACAGGAGAGTTACCAAATACAAAGTTCTGTGCTCCTTTCGTTCTCTTCTTTCTTTCTTTTATTTTAGATATTTGAATTGGATTTCTATGCCAATTTATCTTCCTTATCGAATCTTAAGCAGACATGTGATGCATGGTGATTAAAGATGCGCATGCCATTAGTTTGTTGTATTGTCTACACTTTTTTTGAGTAGAAATTTCCATTATGTCCATCCCATAATCTCATGTAAATACTGATGCAAATTGGAACAATTGCTTCCGTTCTTTTCTTTTTTCGAAAATTCACTACAGTGATGCCTTTTTTTTTCATATGTAGTTTCTTTACTTGTCAGATTATTATGCAACTTTGATATCTAAAGGAGTTGTGTATCTCCTGCTCCCTTCTGACAATGATGGCTTTACACAGAATTTTTACAATATCAATGTTCGAAAGGTCATACTGATGGGCCTACCTCCTGTTGGCTGTGCACCTCACTTCCTCTGGGAGTATGAGCAGCCAAAATGGGGAATGCATCGAATATATCAACAACGTTGTGATCGAGTTCAACTATGCCCTGAGATACATGTCCAGCGAGTTCATCCGCCAGCACCCAGACTCAATGATCAGTTATTGTGATACTTTCGAGGGGTCTGTGGACATACTAGAGAACCGTGACCGCTATGGTGAGCAAATGCATCATAAGTACTACATTCAGATTGCCTGCTGTCCTTAGGGAAGCACTCACATTATGATCGAATTACAATGCGCAGGTTTTGTGACCACCACTGATGCTTGCTGTGGGCTGGGCAAGTATGGGGGCCTATTCTATTCACTGAATTGACAAAGTCAATCTCAAACCTAGCTGGTATCACTGCAGTGACTTTCCTCTCAATCTTTCAAGTACAAAGGAATCCGCCAGTTATCGAAAGCAAAAAGGATAGGGGCAAGAAAAGGGAAAAGTGAATTCTCACCCCTACAAACTTTCTTTTCTTCTTGGCGTACAGAATTCTCTGCCTTTAGTCACCCTTAGCGCGAACCATCTTCTCTTCAGCTATTTGGCCTGGAATACTTCCCTGACGAAACCCGTGCTAAAGAAGCCAGGGTAATCGATACTATACAAGGGCTAAGCTATCATGTTGATAGAGGCCCGTCTATCGATACTATATAGTTGGTACGAGCTAGTGATATCAACGCCATGCAGCTACCATACTGGTCCAAGTTCCGACTCCCAGGTCGAGATCTCCCATCGAACCGTAATATTCAAACCGGGTGCTCTCACTTTCTTATTAGTCATTCACCGGATCCACGTCCCCAGAAGGTCTACCCCGACTGCCCATTAATCCTCCGCGGTAAGCTGGCACTCGACCTCGTTAACGGGAGAGTGGAGAAAAGGAGGGAGAGAAAGCCAGTCTAAGCAGAAGGATGAGATGGGGAGTTATAGTAGTCAGCTGGTTCTCTGTCTTCATGAGGAACTTTAAAGCAATACTTTGAAGAGGCTACCGATACAAAGATAAAGGATGTCCGTGGAAAATACATCAAGAATGTCAAAACAAAGGAAAGATGATTATCTTATAGGAAGACTTCTTTCAATGAATACTCCAAAGCATATTCTCTTGATTTCTTCACTGGCACCCTTATCCAACCTGCTGCCCCTGTTACTACGAACTTGTTTTCATCTGGCAGATAAGCTTTTGAGAAGAGACCACTTTGATAACGAGCTTTCGGGTTGCCGTATTGATACCGCCCTTCGGGGGAACAGGAGATAGCATGCACGGGAGAAGGATTAGGGAAAGGTACCCACCTTTTAACGGG
>NW_024376736.1:0-27412 GCF_016808335.1 Panicum virgatum
TAGTAAGCTAGTTGCATGAGAGTAATTACTTTTTTAGTTACCCTCTGTCATGTAACTAACTAAGCCAGATTGCACTCGTCTTACTGGTCCTAGCTAGTCGCAACTGGCTTATAATCATAGTTGTAACCAGGGTATTGAAGCGGTTGCAATTGTGGTGTCAGGCCAATTGCAACTGAGCATATTCTCTAGTTGTAACTGGAATCGCTTTATTGGTCCTAGTTGCAACCGATTTAAAGATCCTAGTTGTAATTACGGCGGCAGTGAAGCGGTTGCAGTCACGCACGGGATCTGGCCAATTGCGACTGAGTATATTGCTTAGTTGTAATTGCAATCGCCTCGTCGGTCCTAGATGCAACGGTTTTAATGATCTAGTTGTAACTGGGACATTGAAATAGTTTGTAGTTGTGGATGAGAACAACTGCAACTGAACATCTTACTATTATTAATTGGAGATGAAAAGGATGCACGGCTTACGAAGCGCTCTAGAAAAAGAGAAAAAAGTCTAGAAAATTCCACAATAATCAGAAACATCTGGCCTTCTAATTATATCCATGATTATTAGTAGCCAAAGGTGACCCATCTCCCATCGCAATCAATCCATGCATCGATTCCTCATAGAGGATCATTTAAATTCTCTTTATATATTTTCCTTATTATTAACACACCTGCCACCACAGTCAATCCATGCATCGATTCCTCACAGAGGAACATTTAATTTTTACGTATTATTAAACCACCTCCCACCTCAATCAATTTATGCATCGATTGGAGGATCATTTATTTTTTTATTTTTTCTTATTATTAACCTATGTCCCACTGTATTCAACCTATAAATCCATACTTTTGGAGGACCATTAAAAAATTTTTTTCTATTTCTTCTTATTATTAACTTTCAATTAATCCATGCATTGATACATCTTGGAGGACCAATTAAAGTTTTACTTTTTTGTTGTGGTACAACATCTAGCCAGTAATATTAAAATAATTAGTGAAAATACTCAATAAACATAATACATAAATACTTAGAAAGAACGAAAAACACAACAAAATAAATATTATACATACAATTTTATTAGATATAATAGACAACCAAACATTGAATCAAATGTTAGTTGTGGTTTATAGTTTTAGACCGATAGAGTAAGTATTAAATATTTTAAAAAACATATATCTATAGAAATAATTATTGCATTCATTCTATTTTTAAACAAATTCACAAACAACCCTATAAAATAGAACTTAAAGAAGCACAGTAAATTTATATATTCAAATTATCTATATTATAAGAGATGATTTAAGGTAACCCCTTTAATTGTATTTGAATTACCCACTTACAATATGAAATATTATTTAAAACAACCCTAAAATCTACATGTAATTTTTCACACATGTTTAATTTCTTTAATATAATCTTATAAAGTTAAATAGAAAACCATATTATATATTATAGTAAATAATCTACACACCCAATATTCATATAAATTAGACATCTATGTCATTTTAAAATTAAAAAACTACATCTACATTTACCAGTATTAGCTATTATTAGAAAATAGATAAATAGAAAGTAACTAAATTAACAAAAGTTTAAAAGGAAATCTGGATTCGTACATCACCACAACAAGGATAAAAAAGTAGATGACATATTTAAACATAGATTTCAAGGTACTCCCTATGTTCCATGATAATTTATGTTTTAGAAATTCTCATACAGTTTAATTTAGTAAGGTTGAGTTAAGGCACATGTGTCCCCTTATTGACGTGTTACATATGTTGATCACTTTCCTTATGTTATTAATCTCCTAACTTTTAGTTCCTATGGACAAATTTTAAATCGTAAAATAATATGTTAAGGACACATTTTGAAGGGTGAGAAACTATCAACGTAGATGATAAAAGTTATATAATTAATTATTAGTTTATCACAATCAATATAGAATACAAACTAAGAAAGCATTATTACAGTTAGAAAATGTGAGCGCGTGGATAGATGACAGAGAAAGAAAAAAACAAATATAAGTATTTTTATTAGTTGTATGTATTAAATTTATCCACAACCACCTAATTAATGTTTATATTTGTTATAGTTCTAGCCCGTGGAGGAGCACGGGTGGTGGACTAGTATTGCCTAATTTTAAGTGAGTTACTTGCAACTATATGCACAGAAGAAATATAGACTAGTTGTAGCTAGCATACATGGGTCACACGATTTTCTGCCTATCTTTTTATGGCTGCAATAGGGAGATTAAAAACTTGGCAAGTCTGTTTGTTTAGCTTGTACGCAAAACGTAATTATTGCAACAGGCTGCCATGCAATAAGCACATGGGACCGATAAACGCATGCTGCGTGCGTCGCGCTTTGTGTTGCAGAGACAGACGTGCGTCCATGGGGACAGATGCTGGTCGGCTGGTGTTTTGCAGAGATGCGTGGTCAGCAGCAACAGAATCAGATGCGTGTACGCGCATTTTCTCATGCATATGTACATATGTATGTATGAGGAGATTTAGGACTTTTGAGCATGTCAAATAGAAAAGTAACGGTGTTCAAGATTAACATACCGTAGCTTCAACTCACAAAGCAATTGAATAGGATCTTGTGCTGTAATTATGATTTATGCCTTTTGAGCTTTCAGCCTTCGTAGATGAGAATTGGGAGAACGATGTGGTCGATTAGTCTCTGAAGATAAATAGCCTCTAGCTTAGAAGAACCAAGCATTATCACGTAAGTTTCCTACTTGTGATGTATGACTTGTGAGTATCCTGCCTTCAGTACCTGACAATAGCCACCAGATCAATAATCATTAGTGTTTGTTTGCTGAAAATAGTTGCATTCAGAGCAGAAGGTGTCAATGTTGATTGTAAATCGATGAACCTCAATGGAGTATGGAGCAAGAAAAACTAAACAGAGGACTTGAGCTGTCCTTGGTTAGAACAGAAGATGTACCAGCTGAGCTCAAACGTATTCGTCCTCTCCTCTGGCTATGTATTGTACTTATGATATATGATTTCTGATTTTCCTGCCCCTAGTACCTGATAATTGGCAGAACAATCACCAGTTTTGTTTGCTCAAAACAGTTGCAGCGAAAGCAGAATGTGTATATTCATTGATCGTGGGAGAAGAAAATCGACCAACTTTGCTGGAGAAAGAAAAAATGAACAGAGGACTTGAGATGTCATTGATTAAAACAGATAAAACATGTACCAGGAGCTCAGATCTGCTGCTTCTGGCTGTGCCACCTGCAATCGCCAGATGTATTCCTCCAATATGGATATACTCCTATATATGTACTGTCTTTGGATCTTAAGAAAACCCAAGCATGTGTTTAACGTCTATATATATTTTAATCGAACCAAGCAACATAGGTGTACGTTTACAACGTACGAAATTCAAGTTTTTTAAACGTATGTTTTTATAAGCACATGTATTTGTACCAGTCAAATAATGTAAGTTTGTTACGAGATCAATAGTCTATTATCTCAAGATGTGCCACGGAATGTTTGTGAAAATTTAATTTGTAGATGGCTCGTCGGTGGATGTATACCATGAAAAGGACGGAGAGGGCTTTCCGTGTTGAATTGGATAAATTCATTGATGTTGCGAAGATGGATGCGAGGATCAAGGGGGTTTCCGGTATATGTTGCCCTTATAGGAAGTGTAAAAATCTGAAGGTCTGGGCAGACGCAGTCACCATCAGGTCACACGTGATCATTGAAGGATTTGTTGATGACTACTCCACTTGGATCCATCATGGAGAGCATGACACTCCTTCGGAACTACCAGTAACCGATCAAGGAACATACGGGTTTATAGGATGTGGAGATGCGGATGATAGTGAAACATTCTTCGATGCCGACCTTCACATGACGTGTTCTCATGTTGATGGAAATGATGACGGCGGTGGTGGATACATAAGCATACCTTCGGGGAGTTTAGAAGGCCAATATGGTGATGATGATAGTGATGCAGATGAGCTGGAACAAATGCTGAAGCACTTTAAGGCGGATGTCCTTATTGGGAGCGCGAAAGGGTTAGAGCATTTCAAGGTGGTAGAGGATGCTGCACACCATAGCATGTACGAGAAAGGGGGTGTCCAACTCATTGGTCTGAGCTACGGTTTGTACTCGAGCTGTTGATTCTGAAGGCCAAGTACGGATGGTCTGACTCTAGCTTCAACGATCTGATGAAACTCTTATCCTGGTTGCTTCCGAAGCCTAACTTTGTGCCTGAGAACATGTACCAGGCAAAGAAGATTATTAGCCCATTCACAATGGGAATTGAGAGAATACATGCCTGCCCGAACTACAGGATACTATATCGAGGGGAAACATTTGGGAAACTAGAGAAATGTCCAACATGTGGCACTAGTTGTTACAAGCAGAATGACATTTACAAGGACGATGATCAAGCATCCTCCAAAAGGAAGAAGAGGAAGAAAAAGTGTGTGCCTGAACCTTCCGAAGAAGATACATGCTTAGGCATAGACGTGAACAAGAGGAGATTCCCCAAATTGGTTATGTGGTACCTCAATCCAATCGACCGCTTAAGGCGTATGTTTGCAAACCTTTCGAGAAGGAAAGCTGATGTGTTGGTGGCATGAAGAGCGGATTCAAGACGAGGGTAAGCTTTCACACCCAGCCGATGGCACGCAGTGGAAAAGGTTTGATGAGATGTACCCCGAGTTTGCGAATTACCCAAGGAATGTGAGGTTTTCACTAAGGACAGACGGAATGAATCCTTTTGGGGAAAGAAACAGCATACACAGCACATGGGCAGTTATATTGACCATATACAACCTACCGACCTGGCTTTAACAGAAGAGGAAGTACATAATGTTGTGTATTCTGATACAAGGGCCGAAACAACCGGGCATTGATATAGATGTCTTCCTTCAGCCATCTGAAGCTTTGGAATGAGGGTGTGTGAATGTGGGACGAGTATGCTAAGGACCACTTCACATGCAGAGGAATTATAATCGTTACCATTAATGACTACCCTGCATTGTTCTCGATCTCTGGACAGATCAAAGGAAGACGGGATGTTTAGTATGGCTGGATGGCACGATGTTTGTATACCTGGATGGTTCAAAAAAAATTTGTGTATCTGAAGTACCGCCGGTTCCTTGATTGAAAGGCACAAATACTGCAGGAAGGCGTTTTACGCCCTCTTTGATGGTAAGGCAGAGTCAGGTTCAATACCAATAAGAAAACACAACAGCAAATATGTTTTTGATATGGTAAGGAAGATAAACATCAGCTATGGCAAGAAGATCAAGATAACTAAAGCCCCTATAGAGGGCATGCCTTTCAAGAAGATGTCAATGTTCTTTAAGTATTTGCCATACTGGAAGGACTTGGAGGTTCCACATGCCATCGATGCTATGCACATAAAGAAGAACGTGTTCGATAGCACTATTTGTTTGTTGATGGATGTAAAAGGCAAGACAAAGGATGGCTTGAGGTCACGTTGAGACCTCGTGGAACATGCGAATGGGAAAATTATGCTGCCAGCCGCTAGCTACAACCTGACATTAGGAGAGAAAAGGGAACTTTGCCTATGTCTACGTCGTCTAAAAGTGCCAACCGGGCTGTCATCTAAAATAAAGAAACTAGTATCCATGAAAGATTTATCGCTAAGTGGATACAACGCTCACGATTGTCACATGATGCTAACGGTATTCCTCGCGGTTGCTATAAGGGTTGCCATGCCTGCGTTTGTGCGTATGGTAATAACTCGGATGGTCTACTTCTTTAGCAAAATCTCACAAAAGGAAATTCGTTTAGATGAATTGGATTCACTGCAATAGTTCTGCATGGAGACTATGGCCTAGCTAGAGATGTGTTTTCCTCCATCACTTTTCAACATAATGCCACACCTCATGGTACGTATGGTCGACCAGATCCGTGCACTTGGTCCTACCTACTTACATGAAATGTGGGCATACGAGTGTTTCATGGCGACTCTAAACCGCTATGTTCTCAATTGTGCTTGTCCTGAGGGGTTCATGATAGAGGCTTATTGCACCGAAGAGATTGTAGAATACTATCAGGATTACTTGGTGGACAAGAAAGGTATTGGCGTGATTGCATCTCGTCACACGGGAAAGTTAGAAGGGAAAGGAACAAGGGGGAGGAAAACATTCGTTGATAGGGCATACCATCAAGTGGCAAGCTCTCATTTCAGTGTCCTACACCAGTTGGAGATTATGTCTCCGTTCATCGAGCAGCACCTTAATATTGTTCGCGCAGAAAGCAACAGCCGATCAGATGCTTGGGTCATGAAGGAGCACAAACAACGATTCGCCACCTGGCTCATGGACCAAAACATAGAGGAGGGAACAACTGTTGAGGGAGTCACATTGAAACTGCTGGCTTTGTGTCCTTTTGCACAGGTCAGGACATGGCAGGCATACGATATTAATGGGTATACATTCTACACATTTGCCAAGGATAAGAAAAGTGTCTGCCAAAACAGTGGAGTTCGGATAGACGCCATCGATGACACGACGGGAAACAAGGTCATATTTTGGCCTTATAGAGGACATATGGGAGCTTGACTATGGAAGGACCATTCAGATTCCTGTGTTTAGGTGCCAATGGGTCAAACACCCACAAGGTGTAGAGGTGGACAACTACGGCCTGACGATTGTTGACCTGGCCAAAGTTGGCTACAAAGATGACCCTTGGGTACTCGCCAAATGAGTTGCACAGGTTGTATATGTCCTCAACCCAAGCCAGAAGATCGAGAAGCACATAGTTGCCTCGGACAAACAGACTATTATCGGGGTTGATGGTGTGAACGATGTGGAGGCCTTCAATGACTATGATGACATGCAGGTCTTCACAGATCTACCAACCAAGATCAAGATTGTAGAAGCAAGCATAAAGGATGTTAAACCATGGTCATGGCTGGATGGAGAGACAAGATTTGTAACCGCCTAATGCACTATTGTTATTTAATTTCACATTGTAACCTTTGCACGTCAAATATTTTGAGTTTGATCAAAATTTGTCTTCTGTTTTTCAAAAACAAGTAAATATTAAAGGAGTAAATATAAAAAAGGATGTAACAAGTAAATATAAGATAATTATGTATAAAAGAAGTAAATAAAAGACAATATAAAACAAGAAAATATGAAAAGGAGTAAATATAAAATAAGGGAAATAACAAGTAAATATAAGATAATTATGTATAAAAGAAGTAAATAAAAATTATATAAAACAAGAAAATATGAATAAGTAAATTATAAATTATAAATAAGTTAGCAGCAGCAGTTGACGCTATCCACCGCGGTTGCTAAGTGACTTAGCAGCAGCGGTTGGAAAGTCCACCGCTGCTGCTAACTATGGGCAGCCGGCCCCACTCCACTTATCAGCAGCGGTGGACAATTTATCCACCGCTGCTGCTATATGTTAGCAGCAGCGGTGGATTACGTTCACCGATTCTGATAGTGTCCCAGATTTTTTTCAACATCGATTTTAGTTTTTAAACAGTGTTCTTGTGACCCTCCACCAAAAGTTGTTTTGGTTTTTTGCTCCTCTTGGGCCTATAAATACCCTCCAGTGCCCCCACCTCTTGCCAAGCTACATCAGTAGAAACAATGCCTCACATATTCTTCTCCTCCTTCCTTGCCTTTCTGCTTATTGGGATAGGTTGCATGTAATGCAAACTCCAAGTTGTGGAAAAATCCTAATCTCTCGCCGGATGCAACTATTCCGGTGGGAGTTCCAGGTTGTGGAAAAATCCTAATGGATTTATTCCATAACCAGTTGCCTTGCAGCTGCCCTACCCTCCTTTATAGAACTTGCAGGTGGTGTACATCTCAGCTAATATGAGTCCTACCCACCGGCTGAGAAAATACTCACTGAGGTGTACACCACCTGCAAGTTCTACAAAGGCGGTTGCAAATCCATCAAGTTAGTGGATAAATTGTGTGTATGTTGACATTTTTTTATAGTTGTGGAGAAAATGCTTGCTGAGATGACTATAACATGAGTGCATGGCAAATGTGTTCTTGTTGTTTAAGGTATGATATTGCAAGAATATATAAAAGTAGAGGGGTAAATAGAAGAACTAAATATAAAAGAAATAAATAGAAGTAAAGGAGTAAATAGAAGAATTAAATATAGAAGAAATGTATTCTTGATGCAGGTTGGAGAAATGTATTATAGAATAAATATAATAAGTATAAGGCACTTAGCAGCAGCAGTTGGAAAAATTCACCGCTGCTGGTAAGTGAGGGTGGCCGGACCCACTCCATTAGCAGCAGTGGTGGACATTTACTACCGCTGCTGCTACGAGACTTAGCAGCAGCGGTTGGAAAGGTGCACCGCTGCTGCTAACTGTGGGCGGCCGGCCCCACTCCAGTTAGCAGCAGCGGTTGACCCTATCCCTAAAATCCACATATTGCCGGTGTTTCTTTCATATAGCTTCCACTCACCACCTGGGTCACTTGTGAAGTTAGCCTCATAGTCTAAGTTTCAACGTGATACATAGTTCACTTTATCCTTTTCATGTGGGGGCTTGCTATTATCTTAGTATTGCATATTTATTGAACTAGAGAACTTATTTGCATTTTTTTGTTAACACTACAATATTTTATGAATTTAATTGTATTTTTGATGATTTACTGCAAAAAGAAATTAATAATACACAAATAGCCTCGGAAAATAAATATATTTTGTGGAGGGGTATCATATGTCCATATAGCATCCCAAAAAGTTTGGACAAGAAAATCCATATGTTGCCGGTGTTTCTTTCATATGGCTTCCACTCGCCACGTGGATTACTTGTGAAGTTAGCCTCATCGTCTAAATTTCAACGTGATACATAGTTCACTTTATCCTTTTCATGTGGAGGCTTGATATTACCTTAGTATAGCATGTTTATTGAACTAGATAACTTATTTGCATTTTTTGGTCAATACTACAATATTTTATGAATTTAATTGCATTTTTAATGATTTACTGCAAAAAGAAATTAATAATACACAAATAGCCTCGGAAAATAAATATATTTGGTGGAGGGGTAACATATGTGCTCCATGAAACATCTCAATTAATAATGCAATACACAACGTTTCTGTATATGTATAAATCACTAATAATGTTTGCTTTATCAACTATTAATTCCCGAAAATCCCTATGTATTGTTGGCCCCTAACTGAAAGGCATCTTATGAACATTGTGGCCGACCTCTGCCGTTTCACAATGCACGAAGTATGCAACCGGCAAGGTCGGTTCTTTGATCCAGAGTCATACCTAACACGCGACGACAAATTCAAACGGCTTATCGACTGGGAGCACCATTCATTTTAATGAACTTGTATTAATTATTTCTGTGCAGCCTTCTGTGCATATATTGTATGTTTGTATATATGTGTAAATATATATATGTATATCTGGTGAAGCTGGATGTATATAGGATAACAAATGTGTGTTAACTTTGTCACAGCTTTATTATCGCATGTGTTAGAGAAAAAGCAACGAAAATGCATTTCAATTATATATTCGAGGTGTGCTACAATACCGGTGATCCCATTTTGTTGATGTGTTTCGAAAATACTAAATATCTGCATTTCAAATCAAACGGCAAATGCTATCACAAATAGCGGGAACCAAATGCTTTTAAAATGGCGGGAAACATAAACAGAGCAGGACATTCAAATGTTGCGCCAATATTCAAACATTAGCAGAGGCGGTGGAAAATTCATTACACTGCCTCTGCTACAGAGTTAGCAGAGGCGGTGGGTACAACCCACCGCCTCTGCTAGACCAAATAGCAGAGACGGTGCACAGAGTCCACCGCCTCTGCTAAGTACATAGCAGAGGCGGTTCGAATCACTGCTGCTGCTAGCTTCGGGTTAGTAGCAACACTAGCGCAGCAGCGGATCTTTCCACCGCCTCTGCTGTGGCCTCTGGGACCGCCTCTGTAGTGCGTTTGTGTACTAGTGGCACTCTCGCCCTCCACAATGCTGGAGATTATTTTAACTTGTATGTTTTATGTTTGGCTTGCACTAGACCGTCGATCTAGGCTCTCGCACGGGTTGGATTCTTTAGAAACAGGTATGCCCACAAATCCAACGCAACATACGCATCTCCGCAACACTTAGTTGTTGAATATGTCTTCTTTTAGTGAGCCAACACTCTGCACAGTACAACATCGCAGGTCTAATAGCCGTCCTATAGAACTTGCCTTTTAGCTTTTGTGGTACCCTCCTGTCACATAGAACACCAGATGCTTGACGCCATTTCATCCATCCTGTTTTGATTCTATGGCTCACATCTTCATCGACATCCCCATCTTTTTGTAGCATCGATCCCAAGTATCAAAAAGTATCCTTCTTGGGCACTACCTAACTTTCCAAACTCACATCTCCTTCCTCTTGTCTAGCAGTAACGAAGTCACATCTCATATATTCAGTTTTAGTCCTACTAATTCTAAAACCTTTCGACTCTAGAGTCTGCTGCCACAACTCTAGTTTCCTATTTACTCTTGCTTGGCTTTCATCCACTAGTACTACATCATCAGCAAACAACATGCACCATGGGATATCTCCTTGTATATCCCTTGTGACCTCATCCATCACCAAGGCAAAAAGGTAAGGGCTCAAAGCTGATCCTTGATGTAGTCCTATGTTGATTGGGAAGTCACTTGTGTCACTGTCATTTCTTCGAATACTAGTCACAACATTGTTGTACATGTCTGTAAGGAAAATGGACCCCTACCCATTATACCTTAAAGGTTTTGGGGTTTGATGACAACATTAACCAATGGGACTAAGATTGTGTCATGTTGTATGTGATTAAGTCCCAGGGATGAAGATGATGGTTTGGTGTGTAAAACACCTCATTGAAGGCATCAAAAGGCTATAGAAGAGGTACAAGTGAAGACTAAGCAAAGACCCAAGTCACGGCAAAGAAATACGGTGAGAGGACAAAGCTGCAGAATCAACTTTCACACGACGGACAGTCCGCCGTGTAATGGTGGACGGTCTGGCGTCCACGGACCTGCGGCTGCATGGCATCCGACAACAGCCCGGCGACAAAGTCTACAAAAGACGGACGGTCCATCGCTACACGATGGATGACAAGGAACGAGAGATATTCAAGACAGCAGGCAAAGCAACTCTACACGACGAACGGTTAGGACTTTATGATTTCCCCCCCCCCCCTCTTAGGCGTCCGGTTCACTTTCAATGTCCTTAATGAAGGCCACATACTTTGTTAGGACTTTATGATTTTCCAAAGCCCACCGCATAACCTTCCTTGGTATCTTATCATAAGCCTTCTCTAAGTCTATGAAAACCATGTGTAGGTCTTTCTTTAGCTCCCTATGCCGCTCCATAACTTGTCTTAAAAGAAAAATTGCTTCTATGGTTGATCTCCCTGGCATGAACCCAAATTGGTTCATGGTAATACACATCAATCTTCTCAAACGATGCTCTATAACTCTCTCCCATAGCTTCATCATATGGCTCATCAGCTTAATCCCTGTGTAGTTAGTGCAGCTTTTGATATCTCCCTTGTTCTTGACGATTGGTACTAATATACTTCTCCTTCACTCTTTGGGAATCTTGTTCGATCGCACAATCTGGTTAAAAAGCTTTGTTAGCCAAACAATAGCTATATCTCCTAGGCATCTCCACACCTCAATTGGGACCGCACCAGGGCCCAGTGCCTTGCCCCCTTTCATCCTTTTTATGGCTTCTCTAACCTCAAACTCTTGAATCCTACGCACAAAGTGTCTATTGCCATCATCAAAGGAGTCGTCCAACTCAATGGACGTGCTCTCACTCTCCCCATTGAACATGTTATCAAAGTACTCACGCCACCTTAGTTTGATGTCCTCCTCCATAACCAAGAGTTGATCCCTTGCATCCTTAATACACTTGACTTGATTGAGGTCCATTATCTTCCTATCACGAACCCTAGCCATCTTGTAAACGTCCTTCTCTCCTTCCTTTGTACTCAGCCTTTGGTAAAGGTCATCATATGCTCTGCCCTTTGCCTCACTCACTACTCGCTTTGCAAACTTCTTTGCCACCTTGTACCTCTCTATGTTATCTGTACTCCTATCATAGAACACACATTTGTATCGCTCTTTCTTCTCCTTAAGGGCCTTTTGTACATCCTCGCTCCACCACCAAGTCTCTTTAGTTGCACCTTTGCTCCCTTTGGTAACACCAAGCACTTCCGCAGCCACCTTCCTAATGCAAGTTGCCATCTTCTTCCACGTGTTGTTTGCATCTTCCCCTTCTTCCCAAGAGCCCTCCGTGATAACCCTTCTCTTAAAGTCTTCCGACGCCGCCTCTTTTAGTTTCCACCACTTCGTTCTCACGGCTTTGACTTGTTCATCCCATCTAGTACGTAGACGAAAGCGGAAATCAGCCACACGAGCTTGTGTTGAGAGACAACACACTCTCCCGGTATTACCTTACAATCCAAGCATGTCCTCTTATCCTCTCTTCTTTTGAGAATGAAGTCAATCTGACAAGCGTGATGGCCACTACAGAAGGTCACCTCCCTAAAGAAGTTGTTGGCTACCATCAGATTGTAAGCTATAGCAAAGTCTAAGACTTCCTCTCCCTCCTGATTCCTACTACCATACCCAAACACTCCATGTGCCACCTCGTAACTTGCATTAGACAACCCTACATGGCCATTGAGATCTCCTTCTATGAAAAGCTTCTCACTGGTGGGTACCGCTCTAACCAAGCTATCTAGGTCATCCCAAAACTGCCTCTTTGTACTCTCATCATGGCCTACATGGGGAGCATACGCACTTATAACGTTGAAGACTAAGTCACCAACAACAAGCTTGACTAGGATGATCCTACCCCCCAGCCTCTTGACGTCCACCACTCCATTTTTCAGACTCTTGTCAATCAAGATGCCCACTCCATTTTTGTTTGCAACTGTTCCTGTGTACCAAAGCTTGAAGCCTGTGTTCTCCACCTCCTTCGCTTTCTGACCCTTCCATTTCGTCTCCTAGACGCATAGGATATTTACACGTCTCCTAATCGCTGTGTCAACTAACTCTCTTAACGTACCTGTGAGGGACCCTACATTCCAGCTACCTAGATGGATCCTAGTTGGCACGACAAGCTTCCTTACCCCTCGCACTAGCCGAGTCAGGTGCGAAGACCCTTGCTCATTTAGCACTACACCCAGGAGACGATGTAGCGCGCCACTGAGGAAGCGACGACCCGATCCTTGCCCACTTAACACCGTGTCCAGATCACGATACGGCGCGGCACCAAGGGGGTGACGGCCCGGCCCTTGCTCATTTAACACCATACCCGGGTTGCGATATGGCGCGCAGCTAAGAGGGTTACGCCCCAATGGTTTTCTCTTGGGTTTCATCTCCATAAGAGTAGCTGGGTTCTACATTGGCTCGCCACGCCTAACACAACCCTCCTCCTTTATCCGGGCTTGGGACCGGCATTGTTGAAACATCGTTGAAACAACACGGCAGAGATAAAATAAAGGCTTCAACGGTTTCAAAAAATTAGATTGTGAAGGAAATGATCAGATAGAGCTAATACAGTTTGAACCATCATGGTGGCCAATAAAACCAATAGGGAAAAAATTTGATCATCACACCATCTCCTCACAGAAAAAACAGCACTGCTACATACAAAAAGTAGAACCAGGACCAAAGAAAAAAGCTCACCCAGAATTCAGTATACAAACACGGCACACAAGCAGAAAGATTGAGAGACTGAAGAGTTGTGACTCATCTGCATACATCAACAACAGTCTTCCCACTCATAGGAGAAGCAGGAAAAGGGAAGAAAGATTTCAAACAAGGTGCACTAGCACGAACTTGAAGGATCGTCCAACTAATTAGTTCACTGACGTAGCTATTCGTAGTAGTTAATAGTTGTGCACTTGTGCTAGCTCCTGATTGTGTGTTGTCCATTCAAATGATAATAAGTATATACTAGAAACACAGCGCGGCTTTGCCGCACCCTCAATGGAGTTGACCAGTACACTATGTCAATATTAGCAAGATCAAACATATTAATCCCACTTGGCAGCTGTTGGAGCTCCGTTTTTCTTGTTCTGCCTTGTAAATTTTACCTTCGCCCCTCTGGGCGTTTCCTACTTTTCAATATAACATGCAGCTCTCCTGCAGGTTCATTAAAAAAACAGATTAATCCCATGTTTTAATGGTTCCATAGCCTATTCTGAGTATATAGTTAGCTGTTGCATACGTAGGATGATCATATTGCAAAAGGACAATGTTGTGTAATAATAAAAAAGGTAAATTTGTCACCTGAGTTAAAATCTGATGGCCAGCTTAAGATTTGGGTCAGAAAATTCCGTCTTGTGCATTGTTATTGTTCTGGAGGAACTCGATGTTTCATTAGAGTATTGTTCCTAGTATGGAAGCATTTGCCTAGATCCAGCATTCAAGTGCACTTGTTGGCCTATCTCGCCCGACCCCTAGCAAGAAAATGTGTCTATCAAAGTGAAGTACCAGAGTGAACCAATCCATGATAATATAAAGATTAACTATCACAATGCTATGATGGCACCAAAATGCTAAGCAACATGCTACATGTATAGAACTATAGATGGCACTCAATCAGGTGGTCTTCTTCTGCTCAGTTGTTTGATATCTTTGGGATCAGCTTGCATGCTCTGAAAGTTACAGTATAGTAGGAAGTATAGATCATAAGGTAAAATAGCAATAAAAATTTTAATTTGTGATACTTAGCCCACTCATTTTTGCATAAGGACAATACAAAGCATTGTAGCATTAAGATTCAAATCACAGTGAATCAGTGATGCTTTAGCATCAAAGGGTTAACAGACAGGAAAGTATGAAGAACTGATTCGGGGGAGAGTATAAGCAAAAGTAGCTTACTCGTTGTCATAGTTTGTGCCTGGACAGTCAGCCTTTGTGCATGTATCTTTGGAATAATGAAAATTCAGTACTGGCAGATTCCTTATCATATTGTCCCACTAGTATCTTTGTGATGTTATGAAGGCATAGAGATTTATTTATTGTTTCTTTTCTTTAACTTCAACATGGCTCATGTTGTCCAATGCACGCTGGTACTGTGACCAATATTGCCTGAACACACTAGTATTATGGCCAACTATGAACATGAGAAAAATTACAATGCAAAACTCTCAAATAAGATTTATAGTTTACATGTGTTAGCTAGGAGTACTCAGTTTTAGTTTGTATGTTTGGAAAAAATCAATCTTTTTGTTCAGGCAATTCCCTATTATTTTGAAAGAATGTTGTTTGACAGTTCAGGGTGGAAGCTCATTTAGCAAGGTAATATACAATGTAATCGTAGTCTTCAGTTGGCCTTGCACAACGGACAACGAGATGCAAGCGACTACTAATTTACAATTAAAGTACCAGAAACGCTAACAAAGGTCGTACAAGTAGGGTAGCCTTTGTTACCTATTCCATGTTTGAATTTCAGTACCTTGTGAAGCATATTAAGTCTACGGATATTAAAAATAGTAGCATAGCATTGTCCACTGAAATCACTAGATCAAAATATAAGGCCATTATACCTAGAAATAATTTTTGCCTAAAGGAATAGCGAGTGGCTCAAGTAATCAGTGGACCGGTTCTGCCTACTTACTGGACAAATAAAGCCTTGATCACTGCGATCTAAACGGATATATTATTAGTCGACATTCTGTCGAACACATGCAGCGTGTGTCAGACATTTGGCAAGCTAGCAAATCTATGATAGTAGGTGTGCGCCGAAGACAGTGCTGCTGTTACTATCCAGGCAGCTGCCCAGGCGCCAGGAGGACCCGCGGAGCACCGGCCTTCTTCGTCGCTCGGCGCTCGCACCTTGCTCTTCACCAGCGTGTGGACAGCTTGGCGCCTCCACGGGCAGTGGGATGAGGGTGCCAAACGACGGTTGCTCTGGCGCAGGTGGGGGGGGGGGGTGGCGCCGGTGGAGCCGAGGGAGGAGGCAAAGCCCGGCCCTGTGGCGCAGCGTCCCGAGCACGGGCCCCGTAGCCGGGAGCAGTGGGATGTGACGAGGGGTTCTGCGGGCGTTGGAGGGGTGCGATAGGAAGGGGGATGGCGCCGCATGTCCGGCGCCGTGGGTCCTATGGGTGGCTGCAGTGTCCTCGTCCTCTCCTTGCTATAGCCTATAGGTAACAAGCATAACCATACTAGATAGACTAGCCAAGAGTATTCGCATTCTTATGACACCAGCCGATCAACCCGTGACAGTGCATTGGCTAGTTTTTGTAACGTGAAATAATTAGTTTTTGGGGTATGATGATACATTTAATGTAATATTTTAGCTTCCTTTGGACGAAAATTGAGGTGAAAAGACAAGCAGATAAGATTGATAAAGAGTAAAATACATCTCCGGTCCCTAAACTTGTCACGCTGTGTCATCCCGGTCCCCGAACTCTGAAAGTAGCTGATTGGGTCCCTAAACTCAGTTCGGGTCTCAACGAGGTCCAAACGGGTATGCCACCTTGGACTGTCATGTGGGACCCCCACGCACACCCTCCTCTTCCCCCCACCAATCCCCTATCTTTTCCTCCCGAATCCATTCGTTCCTCTTTGAACAGACTTCGGCGGCCGTCAAACTGTGTGGCCGTCGCCTTCTTCTTTTGTTCCTATGCTCCCAGACACCCATGGCTTTCGGACGTGAGCACCACGAGGGGGAGGACTATGGCGGCCACCATGGGAGAGGTCCGACGGCTGCAGGAGGGGTACGCGTGGGCGGACTTGGCGTTGCTGTAGCCGACAGGTGCCGCGGGCCGCGGGCGCGTGCGCGGCGTGGGGCGTCGCGTGGTGTTCCTAGTGCTGCGGCAGGGCGCGGGCACCGTGCAGTGCGTGGTGGCCGGCGGGGACGGCACGGTTCGCGGCGAGGCTGAGCTGGGAGTTCGTGTGGACGTCGCCGGCGTCGTGTCGCTGCCGGGGGAGCCCGTCCGCGGCTCCACCCTGCAGGTGGAGATCCAAGTGGAGAAGCTCCACTGAGTCTGAGCAGGGCCGTCCCCAGTTGCACTACTGAACTTATTGTTTGCAGGAGTAGGTCACTTGTTTTTGCCTGGATTAACATGCTAGTAGTATGTGCTACTTGGTCAACTTTTCAATATAGAAACTAAATTTGAGGTTCTGCTTGTGTGTTAGCCGAAGGTTATAGCTTCAATCCTTAAGGCCACAATACTTTAAAAAGGGCAAATTGCATATCTGCCCTCGTTTGTACCTACAACTGTATGTTTGCCCCTTCTTTTTAAGGTTTGCATGTTTGCCCCTGTTTTCATGTGTGAATCATCCGTTTGCCCCTGATTTCCAACGGCGTCCACCGAGGCAGCTTCCAGCGAATAAAGAAAAGGAAGTATGGAAAATCTAGATAGGAAATGTCTCTCCTACCCCTGCTCTGTTGGCTCTCTCATTGGGGGAGGACTGGCGGAGGTGGCAGAAGATTGAGGCGCGGGGGAAAGGCAGAGGGGCGAAGGGAGCGGGTGGGGCTGCCTGGGCTGCCGGAGTCGCGCGGGGGTCGGGAGGCCGCGCCCGCCCGCCAGTAGTGCGGAGGAGCAGGCGGAGCCCGTGGCCACCGACGGCGCGGAGGAACGGGCGGATCCTGTGGCAGCCTGCGAGCGTCGCCTCTCTCCTCCCCCGCGCCCTCGTCCCGCGCCGGCGAGCGTCGCCTCTCCGCCTCTTCCTGCCTCGCCGCCACCGGGGTGAAGACAGGGACGAGGCCCGTGGCACCGGCCATGGGCCCGGCCCGCTCCTCCTCACGACGGCGGCGCTGTTCAGCAGGAGCGGAGGTGGCGCGCTGTCCCGCCGAGCGCCTTGGTCTTCCCGCTCGACGCCAACAGCCTGCTCCGCGACTGCCAGCGCACGCCGCCGGAGGTTCGGAGCTCGACCGCCAGCACCCCAGCTGAATGCTAGCGCGTCGGCGGTGAAGGACCTGGGCTGGCGGCCGTGCGCGACGCGGAAGCAGTGGCTCAGGTCGCCCGTGAGCGTAGAGAAGGCGGCGACGCCACCACCGCCGTCATCGCCGCAGCGGCCGCGCCAGTCCCACGCGGCAACGGCGTCGTTGAGGGGCGCGTGGGCGAGGCTGCGCACTGGGGCCCGCTCCTCCAGCATCCAGTTGTGCACCCGCGCGGCGGCGCCGGGCGCGGCCAGCTGCCTCCCAGTCCCACGCCGACGAGCGCCGTAGAGCGCCGCCTCATCCTCCACCGGTGAGCGGATGTCTTTGACTCTTTGTTGATGCTGACGAGTGGGTCCCACAAGGGCTTATGTGTCTTTTCAACTGCCATTTAACACCGTCACCGGCTCTTAACAGAATAGGGGCAACTGGAAGCTTTAGATTCAAATAAAAAAGGGGCAAACATGCAAAGTAAAAAAAAGGGGGGCAAACATGCAATCAGAGGACGAAATGAGGGTAGTTTTGCAATAGCCCCTTTAGAAAAAAAAGATTGAAATTGTGCAAACAGTGCTTCTGTAATCCTTATAGGTTTAAATCACCATTCAACGGGTTACTTACCGTCGATTTGATGATGTTCCTATGTGAAATATTGATGTATCGGTAGGAAATTAATATAATCTTTGAGTGTGAAATACCGGTGTATTTTCACTTTATACATTGATAAAGGAGGCAGAAGTAGAGAAACTGGTGCAGTAGAATTTCCATGCATGTTCATCTTTGCAACACAGTCGGATATGAAACCTCGTCACCATTAATCAAGTTTCGTTATCACATAGTATTAGTAGTCTCTTTTTACCACATTAATCAGCCCCGTACCGAATGTAACATTTGGTCACCAAAGCTCGCATAGAGAAAACCCGGAAAAAAATAAAGAGTTTTAGGCGTGATTATTGTAGGGGTAGCAATATTTTAGTAAGCTCTAGTACACTTTTTAGTTGCCCGTTGCTTAGGGGCGTATCCGCGTATGGTTCTACATATTTTAATAGAAAAGGAAAAAAAAGTGTCCAAGTTGTGTATCGATCCTTGTTGGATCTGCTAGTGGATCAACTATGTGGGAATAGAAGGCTAGGTAGCTGATGTTAATCCAATGGCTATGGTTGATCATGGTTTAAAATAGAAGGACAGATGTTTCTGATTATTGTGGGATTTTTTAGATTTTTTCTTTTTTCTAAAGCGTCTCGTAAACAGTGCATCTTTTTAGACCTCTAATTAGTAATAGTAAGATTATTAAAAAACGTACGAGACTACTAGGCTTAAAATTCTAAAGTCCCATAGCATATATGTAAAGATGTAGCTAGGTATAGAACCAGAACACGCAACACCAATTGATACATGATCTAGCAATTACGACACGATTTTTGGTACCTCCGCGCCAACCAAACTTCTTGGGCTCGCAGCGCCTGGGGTCGGCGACGAGGAGGGTGCGGTCATAGCGGCCGAAAGATGTCCTTGACCTCCTTCTTGGTGGCCTTGTCGACGTACTTTTTGGCTGTGGGTGTCGCCGTTCACCTTGATGAGTCCATGCCTCGGCCACGGCCATCTTCTTCCGTCTTGGGGTTCAAAACCAACCGTAATGCAGAAGAAGCAGAATCAATTCAAGATAAACAGAAAGGAAAAGATATAAAGGTGAATTCCGAACAATGTCTCACGGGCCACACATTTCGCCCAACAGGTGGTGTGCATCGCCAATTGCCGTGTTCACGCGGCCACCTAGCCATGCCTTGGCACACCCACCATACCTTGGCTAGCTGCGACCACCCTTGCATAGTTGTGCTACCACGCGCAGACGCCGGGCCGCGCCATGGCAGAGGCGGCAACCGGCAAGTCGGAGGCTGGTCGCCCCTGGCTTGCTCCATCTCTCCAGGAGCATCCATAATCCATTAGCTTGTAACCGAGCAAGTAGAGCAGAATGTTTTCTCCCCATTTTCTGAAACCGCAATGAAATATCGTTTGTGAATGAAACCAAACAAGCACTGCTTGTTCCGGCAAATACACTGGATCTGAGAAAATAGGGTTGTGTGGTGGATACAGTACAATACAAACAACCGAATATGGAGAACAAACCGTGCAGGTGCAGCTCAGCAGATTGCTTCATGGCGTGAGGCAGCAAAGGAAGCTCTCACAGGCTGCCTGCTTGAGTACACAGGCAGGATCGAAGTAGTTAGACAGAAAACTAACCAGTGCATCTCTTCGTGGCAAAGCAGAGGCCACTCGACAAAATCAACTTCAAAGGCTGCGATGGATTGGTTGACGTCATACAGCGTCAAGATCTTGATCTACCTCTTCATCCATGCAGATGCAGGTCTTTCATCTTGACCGACAGGCTGATCATGGGCTTCCGCTTAACCCTGCAATTAATAGGCAAGCAGTAATTAAAATTCACGTAGAAATTATCGCTTATTTTGTTATGATTAGTTTTATCGTTAAAGATAGTTTGAACATGAGATATTTTGTTAAAGATAGTTTGAACAAAGAAAGGAAATTAGGACTATATGTTACAGGAATTAGTTAAAAAGAAAAGAAGAACGGGATGCATCCTCAATTCGCGGGCCGGTGGCAATTACCCCGTAGAAAAGGTCCCATCCTTCAATATCATGATTGGGTCAACTTTCAGCAGCGAATTCCCCATACAGATAGAGGCGCCTATCAAAAAGATAGTCACCTACTTTAATGCCTGCTTTTTACTACACTCCTTGCTTCTGGGGACATTGATCTGCAGCGGTGGAATTCAAATCCCTTCGGACCCAGGATAATCTGACTTATACCGAGTATCCAGTCAAAATTTTGGATACACTAGAGAGAATTACTCGGAGTAAGAGGATACGAATGTGTAAGGTTCAGTGGAGTCATCATGCAGAGGATGAGGCTACTTGGGAAAGAGAAGATGAGTTACAGGCAGAATTCTCTCAGCTCTTTGCTAGCCCAGCCGAATCTCGAGGACAACATTCCTTTTAAGGGGGGTAGGTTTGTAACACCCGTATTTTCAAATTAGGAGCCTAAATAAATTTAATTAGGTTTTCTGTAGGTTCGATAAGGTAGTGCTCACTTCGGTCAACTCTCCATTGTCTTTCTTTGGTTGAGTGGAAAGTACGGTACTAGTTCAGTGATAGTGACTGTAGCAAATGGTAAAAAAATGATAGTTGGTTTCGATCCCTCCGGTGATGCCAGAAGTTGTTTTGATATATTATTTTATCCGGTTCCTAGCAGTATAGCTAAGAGTAAGCTATGTCGGAAGCTGCTAAGTGGAAGAAGTCCATAGGCGGTCATCACCAAGACCTAACGAGAGATCTCCCTTTCTTCTTTTCCTTGTGCAAGTCAACCTCCGACCACTACATAGGAGCGACAGAAAAGAAAGCCAAGCCATCAAAAGGAAAGGTGGACTGCTGAGGAGTTTATTCGTAGGGGATACTATGGAGGTCATGCTGATGTCATCATTCTGGGAAAAAAGGGGGGGCCCTAGATGCGCTAGCAATCGGCACATTAGGGGAGTACTTGCCCGGGTACAGTTGACCTAGTATCATACAGACTTATTATCAGTGCTCCAAGCCCCATGTGTTCTAGGGCTAAGACTACGTTGGTGCTACGGAGCCCGAAAAGGGGTTGTAGATACTGCTGTATGGCATAGAATTCCTAAACCCCCTCTCTCGAACTGGGCTTTTAACCTAAAGGTCGCAGGTTCAAGTCCTGCTATACCCAAAAAAAACCACTCTTTTACACACACACACACACACACACACACACACACACACGGATGATTCAATGTTGCAAAAAAAGTCAACCGCGACAAATATTTAAATTCGGAGGGAGTAGAAAAAAAGGGCCCATGACACACCTCAATCAATCCGCACATCAGGGATGTGCGAAATGGGGTGCCAGTCCTTCCCCTTTCCTTCCTCATAGCGCCTCGCCAGATCAGGACACTTCTTGATCACCAATTTCTTCAGAGTGGTGAGGCATTTTATACCCTCTGGCAAGGATTTTATTCCCTGATAGTCAATGATCTCCAATTTCTTCAGAGCGGTGAAACCTTTTATGCCCTCTGGCAAGGATCCGATTCCTCCTAACCTAGAGATGCATAGCTTTTCAAGGGAGGCCAGGCTTTCCATCCCCTGCGGAAAGGATGTGATGAGTGGGCAGCTGTCGATGCATAGCTCTTTAAGGGACGTGAGCCGGCACATGGATTCGGGAAAGCAAGCCAGCCCATCCAACCCAGAAATGTGGAGTTTGCATAGAGCACAGAGATCTCCCAGCCATTCAGGCAGCTCATGAAGTGCATGACATGCATGAATCCTGAGATCCTCAAGTGATGTGAGATGCTGATGCTGCAGCGATTGGGGAAGGCTCTTTATTTTGGGCAGCCATTCAACATGTAGAGTTCGAAGAGAACAGAGCTCGCCCAAGCATTCCGGCAACTGCTTAAGTCCGTCGCACATTCCTATCCGTAGCACCTGGAGGGATGTGAGTTGCCCCATTGCTTGAGGAAGGCTACTAAGGCGACAACAGTTCAGAATGTTTAGCTCTTGTGGATATCGAAGCTCCCCTAGCGCATTATCAATGAGAAAAGTCTTCAATAATTCCCATGCTGTCATGTGTTGCACCACCTCCCACTCACGTCCGGTGTTTTGTAGGTGGCTATGATAGAAGTATGAATTGGACCTCTCGAAATGGAATTGGCTGTGGTAATTAGATTCTGTGATCCACTTCCCAGCACACTCGGAGAACTTCCAATGCTTCAGGTGACAAGACAAAGGTAGGAATGTCTTGATCTTCAATGTAAGACAATTTGATATATTCAGACATGTCAAGCAATTACCAACTCGGACCTGTCCCGAGTGAGGTGCACAATTACTGCAGTTTCCTCCCTCTTCTCCATCAGACATGGTCCTCTCTGCTACCAACCACACTTCTTCCAATCTAGGTAGATCATCCATTAATAACTTCACCAGTGAAGGAAATGGGCCACAGCTTATGCTCTCAAGAGAAGGCATCTTGTGCAGCTCAAGCTCCTCCAGACAAGGAAGTTCCACAAGCCCTTGTAGATGCTTCAATCCTTGGAAATCAGATAGCTTCATCGCCCTCAAAAATTGGAAGCAAGCTTGCCCCTTTACTTGAGTACCAACAACCTGATTATGCATCCACCATGCATATTTCTCGCCTGAGTACCCACAAATTTCTAGCTCTTTAATCCCAGCTGGCGGTTCTAGGCCATCAAGTACAGCCTCCTCCAACATAGTGTCCACCTTTTCATTAAAGAAAAACTCAGTGTTCACCTCACCTTTCTGATGCATCTTCCATTCTAGCTTCAACCTCTGTAAATTTGTCTTCTCTTTCAAGCATGCCTTATGTGCATCATCTTTCTCCAACACATGTGAATTACCTCTGATAATTAGACCTTCACTATTCCTACCTACATTTGCGAGCTCTGATATTCCAGCAAACTTTTCACCGTTACCACAACAAATAAGGGCAACTTTTGTAGTTGACTGCTGAATTGTCCAATGCCTACAGGCATCCCTCTCAATTCTTCACAATCTTTCAGGTTCAAAACTTGAAGCCTCTCAAACTTGACAATGCCATCAGGCAGCTCTACCAGCTTCCTACAGCCTTCGAGGTTCAAAACTTAAAGCTTCTCCAACTTGCTAGTGCCTTCAGGTAGATTTACCAGTTCCCCACAATTTTCCAAGTTCAAAACATGAAGCTTCTCCAAGTTGTTAATGTCTTTAGGTAGCTCTACCAGCTGCACACAATATTCTAGGTTCAAAACTTGAAGCTTATCCAAATTTCCGATGCCTTTGGGCAACTCTACCAGCCTATAACAATTACGTAGACTCAAACATTGTAGATTTCTCAAATTTGTTATAACTACAGGTAGCTCTTTAATCTTGGTATGATCTAGTTTAAGAACTCTTAGCTTTTTATTTCTACCAATAGAATTTGGCAAGGCTGCAAGCTCCATGTACTGGCAAAGATAAATGCTTGAAAGCATATTACAGTCACCAATTGAATCTGGTAAAAACTTTAGCTTCATACACCATGATAGGTTCAGTGTTCTTAACTTTTGCAGCTTACCAATAGATTTGGGCAACTCGAGAAGGCTACTACATTCTAGATGCAGAGCTTGCAGGCTCCAAATATCTGACATAGTTTCAGGGAGTGATTCACATTGCAATCTTGACATCTCAAGATATTTCAAATGTTTTGTCTGAAATATGGCAGTGAGCATTGTTGTCGATAGATTATTGTTTGCAATGATACTGCACAAGTGCTTTGCATTCTTGGCCTTGTTGAATATTATATCATCACAATCACCACCATCAACATATATAGCACGTGCATTCTTGAAAAACATTCTAGGCAAAGGTTTATTTGGCTGTTGAACTAAGGAAAAGTATTTGTGGTATTTTGTGGAACTGGTTGCATCCTTTGGCACATTAGTTGAAATTTGCTCATCCAAGATGAACTGGGCAAGATCATGAAGCAAATCATGCATCTCGTAACACACTCTCCCAAAATATTCCTTCACATCCTGGAGAAAAGAAACTTGCACAAGTGAATTGAAGCACTCGTCGCCAACATCCTCCAAGCAATTGTAACCATGAGTCAAACTAATCACATTGTGAGCAATCCATTGGTCAACCAATTGTTGTTTATCGAGCGGAAGGCCTTTAGGAAACAATGAACATATTGTGAAGCACCGTTTCAGATGGGATGGTAAATGGGAATAGCTCAACATCAAGCTTGCTAATACTCTATGCTCTTTATCCTCAGCATCTAGTAGATTACTGTCTCTCACGGCCTTCCATTGTTCTATACGTGTCTTGCCACGAAGGACATTTGCAAGAACTTTAATTGCAAGTGGCACCCCACCACATTTATTCACAATCTCTCTCCCAACTTCCAATAATTCAGAGTCCAAACCTTTTATGTCCTCACCAATGATCTGAGTGAACACTGTCCAGCTATCATCCTTAGACAAGGACGACAACTTCGACAGATCTGTTGATTCCACTGCTTCTGCAACATTTCTGTTGCGACTTGTCAACAAAATACTACTTCCAGGTGCTCCTCTCTTTATATATAACATAAAATCTTCCCATTGACTTCGGTCCACAGTCCAGACATCATCTAATACAAGCAAATACCTCTTTCCAGTCAATGTATCTGCTATAGTTTGAATTATGTTCTGTATGGAATGATGTTCAGATTTTTGATAAGTAATGGCTTCAAACATCTTCATCATAAGCTGTTGGACATCAAATTCTTGGGGCACATGAACCCATATTCTTACTTCAAAATGATCCTTTACGGTGTTACCATCACCGAAAACTAGGTTAGACAAGGCAGTTTTCCCAGAGCCACCAAGCCCAATTATGGAGACTATCTTGATTATCTGTTGGTTATTTTTGTCCACCAGTTTAGATATTATTTCCTGCTTTTCTCGCTCTCTTCCACATATTATTGATGCCACAGCAACATTTGGCACTGTTGGAGTTGCCTTGGCAGTCCTGTTCATGTGTGGAACAGGATGACCTTCCGGCAAACTGTTTACTATTGCACTGAAGTCAGTTCTTTGCTTCACTATTGCATCAAATCTATTCTTTATAGCCTTGATCTTGAGGGCAGCCTTGAATTGAAACATATATGATTTTGGTTTTGTGCAGAGACATTTTGACACTAATATTGTTGGCAAACTTCAGCTTCATGCTTCTCAGCCTCTAGATGGAACTCATCAACAATATCATCAACGTCGTATGCGACGTGTTTCAATTTTCTGATGAAAAATTGATCATTATTCCGTTGTTTTACATCCTGCTTTTCTAGCCCAGGAGCTGATATCCTCAAATCGACCCTTGAGATCCTGGAGATCCATTGTCACACCCACTATAGAGTTGTACTGCTTCAACATCGATGGAGCTAACTTGTTGCCAAAAATTTTCAAAATTGCAGACACAGCAGCACCTTTGATACTGGCCATCATTTATTTTGAAAGTGTCTCCTTTCCCAAAAATCTTGCAGACCAAATTGAACATGAGCTGCTACTTTGAAACCAAAAAAAACTGATCTGCAAAAACTCGCTGTACTCTCAATAAAGTATGGGTATGCATGTTCCAAACTAACTAGAATCCTATGGCGCTTTTTTCATGCATGATTGTTTCTTTGTTATTTGCTAACATGATGTATGAACTGTGCAACCAATCTGATACACCTAATGAAACAGTAGTTGATGACATTGATGTCTGACATGGGAAAACATGTAGACTGCTAGCCTGAAGCTGAGCTCTTAGCCTTTAGTCTTTGAGCATGCACAACTATGGCCGCAAACCAGTCTCGTCTAGCCTTCTTGTTCCTGTTATCACATGAAACCAGAAGCATTATATACGAGGGGATTTCGTACTTTGGAGCATGTAAAAGAGAAAGGTAACAGTGTTTAAGATTAACGTACCATAGCCTTCGATTCACAAAGGAGCAGATGAGGATCTCGAACAGATGTCTGATTAGTTCACTCACATGAACATACCATAGCCTCTAGCTCGGACGAATCAACTCTAATTACTCTTATTTCCTACTTGTGATGTGTGACTTCGGAGTTCCTGGATTTAGTACCTAACAATAGGCAGGATATAATACTTTTTATTTACTGAAAACAGTTGCACTGAAAGCAGAAAGTGTGGATGTTGATGGTAATTGATGAACTTAACAGGAGTATGGATCGAGCAAGAAAAAACAAAACAAAGGACTTGAGTAGTCTTTGGTTAGAACAAAACATATACTAGGATAGTAAGCTAGTTGCACGAGAGTAATTACTTTTTTAGTTACCCTCTGTCATGTAACTAACTAAGCCGGATTGCACTCGTCTTACTGGTCCGAGCTAAGTCGCAACATGCTTAATAATCATAGTTGTAACCAGGGTATTGAAGCGGTTGCAATTGTGGTGTCAGGCCAATTGCAACTCAGCATATTCTCTAGTTGTAACTGGAATCGCTTTATTGGTCCTAGTTGCAACCGATTTAAGATCCTAGTTGTAATTACGGCGGCAGTGAAGCGGTTGCAGTCACGCACGGGATCTGGCCAATGCGACTGAGTATATTCCTTAGTTGTAATTGCAATCGCCTCGTCGGTCCTAGATGCAACGGTTTTAATGATCCTAGTTGTAACTGGGACATTGAAATGGTTTGTAGTGTGGATGAGAACAACTGCAACTGAGCATCTTACTATTACTAATTGGAGATGAAAAGCATGCACGGCTTATGAAGCGCTCTAGAAAAAAAGAAAAAAGTCTAGAAAATCCCACAATAATCAGAAACATCTCGCCTTCTATTTATCCATGATTATTAGTAGCCATTGGTGACCCATCTCCCACGCAATCAATCCATGCATCGATTCCTCATAGAGGATCATTTAAATTCTCTTTATTTATTTTACCTTATTATTAACACACCTCCCACCACAGTCAATCCATGCATCGATTCCTC
>NW_024376737.1:0-27367 GCF_016808335.1 Panicum virgatum
CGTTCGCGTGCATTTGGGACCGTTTTGCTACTGCACGAAACTTGCTGCAAAACGCGCCAAACTGGTGCAATTAATGCAAAAGTTCGTGCCGCGATGTATTGTTAGAATTTTTCACAACGAACGCTCCCGAGCCACACCATTGGACCCTAAACTCAGGTTTTGGTGCGTTTCTTTCTGTTTGAGGGCATTTGGAACCGTTTTACTATTGCACAAACTTGGTGCAAAACGAGCCAAGCATGCAATTAATGCAAAAGGTTCGTGCCATGATGTCCTTGTAGTAGAATTTTTCATAACAAACGAGTCCGGAATTCCACACCAGTGAACCATAACGTCAATGTTTTGGTGCATTTTCTTTCCGTTTTGAGTTCATTTTGGGAACCGTTTTGCTTTTGCAACGAAACTTGCTGCAAAAC
Source organism: Panicum virgatum (assembly GCF_016808335.1). Lineage (NCBI taxonomy): Eukaryota > Viridiplantae > Streptophyta > Magnoliopsida > Poales > Poaceae > Panicum > Panicum virgatum. The sequence continues at coordinate 414 of NW_024376737.1, forward strand.
GAGGCCAAACTAGTGCAATTAATGCAAAAGTTCGTACCGCGATATCTTGTAAGATTTTTTCACAACGAACGCTCCCGATCCACACCATTGGACCCTAAATTAATGTTTTTGTGCGTTTCTTTCCATTCGCGTGCATTTAGGACCGTTTTGCTACTAGCACGAAACTTGCTGCAAAACGCGCCAAACTGGTGCAATTAATGCAAAAGTTCGTGCTCCGATGTCTTGTTAGAATTTTTCGCAACGAACAGCTCCCGATCCACAACCATTGCACCCTAAACTCATGTTTTGGTACGTTTCTTTCCGTTTGGGTCATTTGGAACTGTTTTGCTATTGCACGAAAACTTGGTGCAAAACGAGCCAAACTGGTGCAATTAATGCAAAAGTTCGTGCCGCGATGTCTTGTTAGAATTTTTCGCAACGAACGCTCCCGATCCACACCATTGGACCCTAAACTCATGTTTTTGTGAGTTTCTTTCCATTCGCGTGCATTTGGGACCGTTTTGCCTACTGCACGAAACTTGCTGCAAAACGCGCCAAACTGGTGCAATTAATGCAAAAGTTCGTGCCGCGATGTCTTGTTAGAATTTTTCACAACGAACGCTCCCGATCCACACCATTGGACCCTAAACTCATATTTTTGTTCATTTCTTTTCGTTCGCGTGCATTTGGCACCATTTTGCTACTTGCACGAAACTTGCTGCAAAACGCAGCCCAAACTGGTGTCAATTAATGCAAAAGTTCGTGGCCACGATGTCTTGTTTAGAATTTTTCACAACGAACGCTCCTGATCCACACCATGGCACCCTAAACTCATGTTTTGGTGCGTTTCTTTCCGTTTGGGATCCATTTGGAACTATTTTGCTATTGCACGAAACTTGGTGCAAAACGAGCCAAGCTATTGCAATTAATGCAAAAGTTCGTGCCGCGATGTCTTGTTAGCATTTTTTGCAACGAATGCTCTCGATCCACACCATTGGACCCTAACTCATGTTTTTGTGAGTTTTCTTTCCATTCGCGTGCATTTGGGACCGTTTTGCTACGCACGAAACTTGCTGCAAAACGCGCCAAACTGGTGTAATTAATGCCAAAGTTTCGTGCCACGATGTCTTGTTAGAATTTTTCGCACGAACGCTCCTGATCCACAACATTGCACCCTAAACTCAGGTTTTGGTGCGTATCTCATTCCGTTCACATGCATTTGGGACCATTTTGCTACTACTGAGCGTGAAACTTGGTGCAAAACGAGCCGAGCTGGTGCAGTAATGCAAAAGTTCGTGCCCCGATGTCTTGTTAGAATTTTTCGCAACGAACACTCCTGATCCACAACATTGCACCCTAAACTCATGTTTTGGTACGTATCTTTCCGTTGGGTCCATTTGAACTGTTTTGCTATTGCACGAAACTTGGTGCAAAACGAGCCAAGCTGGTGCAATTAATGCAAAAGTTCGTGCCGCGATGTCTTGTTAGAATTTTTCGCAACGAACGCTCACGATCCACACCATTGAACCCTAAACTCATGTTTTTGTTTCGTTTCTTTCCGTTCGCGTGCATTTGGGACTATTTTGCTACTGCACGAAACTTGCTGCAAAACGCGCCAAAACTTGTGCAATTAATGCAAAAGTTCGTGCCACGATGTCTTGTTAGAATTTTTCACAACGAACGCTCCCGATCCACACCATGGCACCCTAAACTCATGTTTTGGTGCGTTACTTTCCGTTTGGATCCATTTGGAACTATTTGCTATTGCACGAAACTTGGTGCAAAACTGAGCCAAGCTGTTGCAATTAATGCAAAAGTTCGTGCCGCGATGTCTTGTTAGAATTTTTCGCAACGAATGCTCTCGATCCACACCATTGGACCCTAAACTCAGGTTTTGGTGCATTTATTTCTGTTTGGGTGCATTTGGAACCGTTTTGCTATTGCACAAAACTTGCTGCAAAATGAGCCAAACTGGTGCAATTAATGCAAAAGTTTGCGCCGCGATGTCTTGTTAGAATTTTTCGCAACAAACGCTCCCGATCCACACCATTGGACCATAATCTCATGTTTTTGGTGCGATTCTTTCTGTTCGCGTGCATTTGAGGACCGTTTTGCCACTAGCACGAAACTTGCTGCAAAACGAGCCAAACTGGTGCAATTAATGCAAAAGTTCGTGCCGCGATGTCTTGTTAGAATTTTTCGCAACGAATGCCTCCGATCCACACCATTGGACCCTAAACTCATGTTTTGTGAGTTTCATTTCATTCGCGTGCATTTGGGACCGTTTTGCTACTGCACGAAACTTGCTGCAAAACGAGCCAAACTGGTGCAATTAATGCAAAAGTTCGTGCCACGATGTCTTGTTAGAATTTTTCGCAACGAACGCTCCCGATCCACACCATTGGCACCCTAAACTCATGTTTTGGTGCGTTTCTTTCCGTTTGAGTCCATTTGGAACCTATTTGCTATTGCACGAAACTTGGTGGCAAATCGAGCCAAGCTGGTTGCAATTAATGCAAAAGTTCGTGCCGCGATGTCTTGTTAGAATTTTTCGCAACGAATGCTCTCGATCCACACCATTGGACCCTAAACTCAATGTTTTTGTGCTTTCTTTCCAGTTCGCGTGCATTTGGGACCGTTTTGCTACTGCACGAAACTTGCTGCAAAACGCGCCAAACTGGTGCAATTAATGCAAAAGTTCGTGCCACGATGTCTTGTTAGAATTTTTCAGCAAGGAACGCTCCCGATCCACACCATTGGACCCTAAACTCAGGTTTTGGTGCATTTATTTCTGTTTGGGTGCATTTGGAACCGTTTTGCTATTGCACAAAACTTGCTGCAAAACGAGCCAAACTGGTGCAATTAATGCAAAAGTTGCGTGCCGTGATGTCTTGTTAGAATTTTTCGCAACAAACGCTCCCGATCCACACCATTGGACCCTAATCTCATGTTTTTGTGCGATTTCTTTCCGTTCGCGTGCATTTGGGACCGTGTTGCCACTGCACAAAACTTGCTGCAAAACGAGCCAAACTAGTGCAATTAATGCAAAAGTTCGTGCCGAGATGTCTTATTAGAATTTTTCACAACGAACGCTCCCGATCCACAACATTGGACCCTAAACTCATGTTTTGTGCGTTTCTTTCCGTTCGCATGCATTTAGGGACCGTTTTGCTACAGCACGAAACTTGCTGCAAAACGCGCCAAACTGGTGCAATTAATGCAAAAGTTCGTGCTCCGATGTCTTGTTAGAATTTTTCGCAACGAACACTCCTGATCCACAACATTGCACCCTAAACTCATGTTTTGGTACGTTTCTTTCCGTTTGGGTCCATTTCGAACTGTTTTGCTATTGCACGAAACTTGCTGCAAAACGAGCCAAACTGGTGCAATTATTGCAAAAGTTCACGCCGCGATGTCTTGTTAGAATTTTTCGCAACAAACGCTCCCGATCCACACCATTGGACCCTAATCTCATGTTTTTGTGCTTTTCTTTCCGTTCGCGTGCATTTGGGACCGTTTTGCTACTGCACGAAACTTGCTGCAAAACGCGCCAAACTGGTGCAATTAATGCAAAAGTTCGTGCCGCGATGTATTGTTAGAATTTTTCACAACGAACGCTCCCGATCCACACCATTGGACCCTAAACTCAGGTTTTGGTGCGTTTCTTTCTGTTTGAGTGCATTTGGAACCGTTTTACTATTGCACGAAACTTGGTGCAAAACGAGCCAAACTAGTGCAATTAATGCAAAAGTTCGTACCGCGATATCTTGTAGAATTTTTCACAACGAACGCTCCTGATCCACACCATTGGACCCTAAACTCATGTTTTTGTGCGTTTCTTTCCGTTCGCGTGCATTTGGGACTATTTAGCCACTGCACGAAACTTGCTGCAAAACTCGCTAAACTGGTGCAATTAATGCAAAAGTTCGTGCCGAGATGTCTTGTTAGAATTTTTCACAATGAACGCTCCCGATCCACACCATTGGACCCTAAACTCATGTTTTTGTGCGTTTCTTTCCGTTCGCGTGCATTTGGGACCGTTTGCCACTGCACAAAACTTGCTGCAAAACGCGCTAAACTGGTGCAATTAATGCAAAAGTTCGTGCCGAGATGTCTTGTTAGAATTTTACGCAACGAACGCTCCCGGTCCACACCATTGGACCCTAAACTCATGTTTTTGAGCATTTCTTTCCGTTTACATGCATTTGGGACCATTTTGCTACTGCACGAAACTTGCTGCAAAACGCGCCAAACTGGTGCAATTAATGCAAAAGTTCGTGCCACGATGTCTTGTTTGAATTTTTCACAACGAACGCTCCCGATCCACACCATTGCACCCTAAACTCATGTTTTGGTGCGTTTCTTTCCGTTTGGGATCCATTTGGAACTATTTTGCTATTGCACGAAACTTGGTGCAAAACGAGCCAAGCTGTTGCAATTAATGCAAAAGTTCGTGCCGCGATGTCTTGTTAGCATTTTTCGCAACGAATGCTCTCGATCCACACCATTGGACCCTAAACTCATGTTTTTGAGCATTTCTTTCCGTTGCATGCATTTGGGACCATTTTGCTTCTGCGCGAAACTTGTTGCAAAACGCGCCAAACTGGTCCAATTAATGCAAAAGTTCGTGCCACGATGTTTTGTTAGAATTTTTCGCAACGAACACTCCTGATCCACAACCATTGACACCCTAAACTCATGTTTTTGTGCGTTTCTTTCCGTTTGAGTCCATTTGGAACCGTTTTGCTATTGCACAAAACTTGGGGCAAAAACGTGCCAAGCTTGTGCAATTAATTCAAAAGTTCGTGCGGCGATGTCTTGTTAGAATTTTTCGCAACTGAATGTTCACGATCCACACCATTGGACCCTAAACTCAGGTTTTGGTGCATTTATTTCCTGTTTGGGTGCATTTGGAACCGTTTTGCTATTGCACAAAACTTGCTGCAAAACGAGCCAAACTGGTGCAATTAATGCAAAAGTTTGCGCCGCGATGTCTTGTTAGAATTTTTTCGCAACGAACGCTCCCGATCCACACCATTGGACCCTAATCTCATGTTTTGTGCGATTCTTTCCGTTCGCGTGCATTTGGGACCGTGTTGCCTACTGCACAAAACTTGCTGCAAAACGAGCCAAACTAGGTGCAATTAATGCAAAAGTTCGTGCCGAGATGTCTTAGTTAGAATTTTTCACAACGAACGCTCCCGATCCACAACATTGGACCCTAAACTCATGTTTTGTGCGTTTCTTTCCGTTCGCATGCATTTAGGACCGTTTTGCTACAGCACAAAACTTGCTGCAAAACGCGCCAAACTGGTGCAATTAATGCAAAAGTTCGTGCTCCGATGTCTTGTTAGAATTTTTCGCAACGAACACTCCTGATCCACAACATTGCACCCTAAACTCATGTTTTGGTACGTTTCTTTCCGTTTGGGTCCATTTCGAACTGTTTTGCTATTGCACGAAACTTGCTGCGAAACGAGCCAAACTGGTGCAATTATTGCAAAAGTTCACGCCGCGATGTCTTGTTAGAATTTTTCGCAACAAACGCTTCCGATCCACACCATTGGACCCTAATCTCATGTTTTTGTGCTTTTCTTTCCGTTCGCGTGCATTTGGGACCGTTTTGCTACTGCACGAAACTTGCTGCAAAACGCGCCAAACTGGTGCAATTAATGCAAAAGTTCGTGCCGCGATGTATTGTTAGAATTTTTCACAACGAACGCTCCCGATCCACACCATTGGACCCTAAACTCAGGTTTTGGTGCGTTTCTTTCTGTTTGAGTGCATTTGGAACCGTTTTACTATTGCACGAAACTTGGTGCAAAACGAGCCAAGCAGGTGCAATTAATGCAAAAGTTCGTGCCATGATGTCTTGTTAGAATTTTTCACAACAAACGCTCCGGATCCACACCATTGAACCATAAACTCAGGTTTTGGTGCATTTCTTTCCGTTTGAGTTCATTTGGAACCGTTTTGCTTTTGCACGAAACTTGCTGCAAAACGAGCCAAACTAGTGCAATTAATGCAAAAGTTCGTACCCGCGATATCTTGTAAGAATTTTTCACAACGAACGCTCCCGATCCACACCATTGGACCCTAAATTAATGTTTTTGTGCGTTTCTTTCCATTCGCGTGCATTTAGGACTGTTTTGCTATAGCACGAAACTTGCTGCAAAACGCGCCAAACTGGTGCAATTAATGCAAAAGTTCGTGCTCCGATGTCTTGTTAGAATTTTTCGCAACGAACACTCCCGATCCACACCATTGCACCCTAAACTCATGTTTTGGTGCGTTTCTTTCCGTTTGGGTCCATTTGGAACTGTTTTGCTATTGCACGAAACTTGCTGCAAAACGAGCCAAGCTGGTGCAATTAATGCAAAAGTTCGTGCCGCGATGTCTTGTTAGAATTTTTGGCAACGAACGCTCCCGATCCACACCATTGGACCCTAAACTCATGTTTTTGTGAGTTTCTTTCCGTTCACGTGCATTTGGGACCGTTTTGCTACTGCACGAAACTTGCTGCAAAACGCGCCAAACTGGTGCAATTAATGCAAAAGTTCGTGCCCGATGTCTTGTTAGAATTTTTCAGCAACGAACGCTCCGATCCACACCATTGGACCCTAAACTCATAGTTTTGTGCGTTTCTTTCGTTCGCGTGCATTTGGACCGTTTGCTACTGCACGAAACTTGCTGCAAAACGCAGCCAAACTGGTGCAATTAATGCAAAAGTTCGTGCCACGATGTCTTGTTAGAATTTTTCACAACGAACGCTCCCGATCCACACCATGGCACCCTAAACTCATGTTTTGGTGCGTTTCTTTCCGTTTGGATCCCATTTGGAACTATTTTGCTATTGCACGAAACTTGGTGCAAAACGAGCCAAGCTGTTGCAATTAATGCAAAAGTTCGTGCCGCGATGTCTTGTTAGAATTTTTCGCAACGAATGCTCTCGATCCACACCATTGGACCCTAAACTCAGATTTTGGTGCATTTATTTCCTGTTGGGTGCATTTGGGAACCGTTTTGCTATTGCACGAAACTTGCTGCAAAATGAGCCAAACTGGTGCAATTAATGCAAAAGATTGCGCCGCGATGTCTTGTTAGAATTTTTCGCAACAAACGCTCCCGATCCACACCATTGCAACCTAAACTCATGTTTTGGTGCGTTTCTTTCCGTTTGGATCCATTTGGAACTATTTTGCTATTGCACGAAACTTGCTGCAAAACGAGCCAAACTGGTGCAATTAATTGCAAAAGTTCGTGCCGCGATGTCTTGTTAGAATTTTTCGCAACGAACGCTCCCGATCCACACCATTGGACCCTAAACTCATGTTTTTGTGCGTTTCTTTCCGTTCGCGTGCATTTGGGACCGTTTTGCTACTGCACGAAACTTGCTGCAAAACGCGCCAAACTGGTGCAATTAATGCAAAAGTTCGTGCCGCGATGTATTGTTAGAATTTTTCACAACGAACGCTCCCGATCCACACCATTGGACCCTAAACTCAGGTTTTGGTGCGTTTCTTTCCGTTTGGAGTGCATTTGGAACCGTTTTGCTATTGCACGAAACTTGGTGCAAAACGAGCCAAGCTGGTGCAATTAATGCAAAAGTTCGTGCCGCGATGTCTTGTTAGAATTTTTCGCAACGAACGCTCCGATCCACACCATTGGACCCTAAACTCAGGTTTTGGTGCATTTCTTTCCGTTTGAGTTCATTTGGAACCGTTTTGCTTTTGCACGAAACTTGCTGCAAAATGAGCCAAACTGGTGCAATTAATGCAAAAGATTGCGCCGCGATGTCTTGTTAGAATTTTTCGCAACAAACGCTCCCGATCCACACCATTGCAACCTAAACTCATGTTTTGGTGCGTTTCTTTCCGTTTGGATCCATTTGGAACTATTTTGCTATTGCACGAAACTTGGTGCAAAACGAGCCAAGCTATTGCAATTAATGCAAAAGTTCGTGCCGCGATGTCTTGTTAGCATTTTTTGCAACGAATGCTCTCGATCCACACCATTGGACCCTAAACTCATGTTTTTGTGAGTTTCTTTCCATTCGCGTGCATTTGGGACCGTTTTGCTACTGTACGAAACTTGCTGCAAAACGCGCCAAACTGGTGTAATTAATGCAAAAGTTCGTGCCACGATGTCTTGTTAGAATTTTTCGCAACGAACGCTCCTGATCCACAACATTGCACCCTAAACTCAGGTTTTGGTGCGTATCATTTCCGTTCACATGCATTTGGGACCATTTTGCTACTGCGTGAAACTTGGTGCAAAACGAGCCGAAGCTGGTGCATTAATGCAAAAGTTCGTGCCCCGATGTCTTGTTAGAATTTTTCGCAACGAACACTCCTGATCCACAACATTGCACCCTAAACTCATGTTTTGGTACGTATCTTTCCGTTTGGGTCCATTTGAACTGTTTTGCTATTGCACGAAACTTGGTGCAAAACAAGCCAAGCTGGTGCAATTAATGCAAAAGTTCGTGCCGCGATGTCTTGTTAGAATTTTTCACAACGAACGCTCACGATCCACACCATTGAACCCTAAACTCATGTTTTCGTTCGTTTCTTTCCGTTCGCGTGCATTTGGGACCATTTTGCTACTGCACGAAACATGCTGCAAAACGCGCTAAACTTGTGCAATTAATGCAAAAGTTCGTGCCATGATGTCTTGTTAGAATTTTTCACAACGAATGCTCCCGATCCACACCATGGCACCCTAAACTCATGTTTTGGTGCGTTTCTTTCCGTTTGGATGCCATTTGGAACTATTTTGCTATTGCACGAAACTTGGTGCAAAACGAGCCAAGCTGGTGCAATTAATGCAAAAGTTCGTGCCGCGATGTCTTGTTAGAATTTTTCGCAACGAATGCTCTCGATCCACACCATTGGACCCTAAACTCAGGTTTTGGTGCATTTATTTCCTGTTTGGGTGCATTTGGAACCGTTTTGCTATTGCACGAAACTTGCTGCAAAACGAGCCAAACTGGTGCAATTAATGCAAAAGTTCGCGCCGCGATGTCTTGTTAGAATTTTTCGCAACAAACGCTCCCGATCCACACCATTGGACCCTAAACTCATGTTTTTGTGCGATTCTTTCTGTTCGCGTGCATTTGGAGACCGTTTTGCTACTGCACGAAACTTGCTGCAAAACGAGCCAAACTGGTGCAATTAATGCAAAAGTTCGTGCCGCGATGTCTTGTTAGAATTTTTCACAACGAATGCACTCGATCCACACCATTGGACCCTAAACTCATGTTTTGTGAGTTTCATTTCATTCGCGTGCATTTGGGACCGTTTTACTACTGCACGAAACTTGCTGCAAAACGAGCCAAACTGGTGCAATTAATGCAAAAATTTGTGCCACGATGTCTTGTTAGAATTTTTCGCAACGAACGCTCCCGATCCACACCATTGCACCCTAAACTCATGTTTTGGTGCGTTTCTTTCCGTTTGAATCCATTTGGAACTATTTTGCTATTGCACGAAACTTGGTGGAAAATCGAGCCAAGCTGTTGCAATTAATGCAAAAGTTTGTGCCGCGATGTCTTGTTAGAATTTTTCGCAACGAATGCTCTCGATCCACACCATTAGACCCTAAACTCAAGTTTTTGTTTCTTTCCATTCGCGTGCATTTGGGACCGTTTTGCTACTGCACGAAACTTGCTGCAAAACGCGCCAAAATGGTGCAATTAATGCAAAAGTTCGTGCCACGATGTCTTGTTAGAATTTTTCGCAAGGAACGCTCCCGATCCACACCATTGGACCCTAAACTCAGGTTTTGGTGCATTTATTTCTGTTTGGGTGCATTTGGAACCGTTTGCTATTGCACAAAACTTGCTGCAAAACGAGCCAAACTGGTGCAATTAATGCAAAAGTTTGCGCCGCGATGTCTTGTTAGAATTTTTCGCAACAAACGCATCCCGATCCACACCATTGGACCCTAATCTCATGTTTTTGTGCGATTCTTTCCGTTCGCGTGCATTTGGGACCGTGTTGCCACTGCACAAAACTTGCTGCAAAACCGAGCCAAACTAGTGCAATTAATGCAAAAGTTCGTGCCGAGATGTCTTATTAGAATTTTTCACAACGAACGCTCCCGATCCACAACATTGGGACCCTAAACTCATGTTTTGTGCGTTTCTTTCCGTTCGCATGCATTTAGGACCGTTTTGCTACAGCACAAAACTTGCTGCAAAACGCGCCAAACTGGTGCAATTAATGCAAAAGTTCGTGCTCCGATGTCTTGTTAGAATTTTTCGCAACGAACACTCCTGATCCACAACATTGCACCCTAAACTCATGTTTTGGTACGTTTCTTTCCGTTTGGGTCCATTTCGAACTGTTTTGCTATTGCACGAAACTTGCTGCAAAACGAGCCAAACTGGTGCAATTATTGCAAAAGTTCACGCCGCGATGTCTTGTTAGAATTTTTCGCAACAAACGCTCCCGATCCACACCATTGGACCCTAATCTCATGTTTTTGTGCTTTTCTTTCCGTTCGCGTGCATTTGGGACCGTTTTGCTACTGCACGAAACTTGCTGCAAAATGCGCCAAACTGGTGCAATTAATGCAAAAGTTCGTGCCGCGATGTATTGTTAGAATTTTTCACAACGAACGCTCCCGATCCACACCATTGGACCCTAAACTCAGAGTTTTGGTGCGTTTCTTTCTGTTTGAGTGCATTTGGAACCGTTTTACTATTGCACGAAACTTGGTGCAAAACGAGCCAAACTGGTGCAATTAATGCAAAAGTTCGTGACCGCGATGTCTTGTTAGAATTTTTCGCAACGAACGCTCCTGATCCACACCATTGGACCCTAAACTCATGTTTTTGTGCGTTTCTTTCCGTTCGCGTGCATTTGGACTAGTTTGCCTATTGCACGAAACTTGCTGCAAAACTAGCCTAACTGGTGCAATTAATGCAAAAGTTCGTGCCGAGATGTCTTGTTAGAATTTTTCACAACGAACGCTCCCGATCCACACCATTGGACCCTAACTCATGTTTTGGTGCGTTTCTTTCCGTTCGCGTGCATTTGGGACAGTTTTGCTACTGCACGAAACTTGCTGCAAAACGCGCCTAAACTGGTGCAATTAATGCAAAAGTTCGTGCCGCGATGTCTTGTTAGAATTTTACGCAACGAACGCTCCCGATCCACACCATTGGACCCTAAACTCATGTTTTTGAGCATTTCTTTCCGTTTAGCATGCATTTGGGACCATTTTGCTACTGCGCGAAAGTTGCTGCAAAACGCGCCAAACTGGTGCAATTAATGCAAAAGTTCGTGCCACGATGTTTTGTTAGAATTTTTCGCAACGAACACTCCCGATCCACAACATTACACCCTAAAATCATGTTTTTGTGCGTTTCTTTCCGTTTGAGTCCATTTGGAACCATTTTGCTATTGCACAAAACTCGGGGCAAAACGTGCCAAGCTTGTGCAATTAATTCAAAAGTTCGTGCCGCGATGTCTTGTTAGAATTTTTCGCAATGAATGTTCACGATCCACACCATTGGACCCTAAACTCATGTTTTTGTGCGTTTCTTTCCGTTCACGTGCATTTGGAACCGTTTTGCTACTGCACGAAACTTGCTGCAAAATGCGCCAAACTGATGCAATTAATGCAAAAGTTCGTGCCATGATGTCTTGTTAGAATTTTTCACAACGAACTGCTCCCGATCCACACCATTGGACCCTAAACTCAGGTTTTGGTGCATTTATTTCCGTTTGGGTGCATTTGAAACCGTTTTGCTATTGCACGAAACTTGCTGCAAAACGCGCTAAACTGGTGCAATTAATGCAAAAGTTCGTGCCGAGATGTCTTGTTAGAATTTTTCGCAACAAACACTCCCGGTCCACACCATTGGACCCTAAACTCATGTTTTTGAGCATTTCTTTCCGTTTGCATGCATTTGGGACCATTTTGCTACTGCGCGAAACTTGCTGCAAAACGCGCCAAACTGGTGCAATTAATGCAAAAGTTCGTACCACGATGTTTTGTTAGAATTTTTCGCAATGAACACTCCCGATCCACAACATTACACCCTAAACTCATGTTTTTGTGCGTTCTTTCCGTTTGAGTCCATTTGGAACCGTTTTGCTATTGCACAAAACTTGGGGCAAAACGTGCCAAGCTTGTGCAATTAATTCAAAAGTTCGTGCCACGATGTCTTGTTAGAATTTTTCGCAATGAATGTTCACGATCCACACCATTGGACCCTAAACTTAGGTTTTGTGCATTTATTTTTGTTTGGGTGCATTTGGACCGTTTTACTATTGCACAAAACTTGCTGCAAAACGACCAAACTGGTGGAATTAATGCAAAAGTTTGCGCCGCGATGTCTTGTTAGAAGTTTCGGCAACAACCGCATCCCGATCCACACCAGTTGGACCGTAATCTCATGTTTTTGTGCGATTCTTTCCGTTCGCGTGCATTTGGGACCGTTTTGCCACGCACAAAACTTGCTGCAAAACGAGCCAAACTAGTGCAATTAATGCAAAAGTTCGTGCCGAGATGTCTTATTAGAATTTTCACAACGAACGGCTCCCGATCCACAACATTGGACCCTAAACTCATGTTTTGTGCTTTCTTTCCGTTCGTCATGCATTTAGGACCTGTTTTGCTACAGCCAAAACTTGCTGCAAAACGCGCCAACTGGTGCAATTAATGCAAAAGTTCGTGCTCCGATGTCTTGTTAGAATTTTTCACAACGAAAACTCCTATCCACAACATTACACCCTAAACTCATGTTTTGGTACGTTTCTTTCCGTTTGGGTCATTTCGAACTGTTTTGCTATTGCACGAAACTTGCTGCAAAACGAGCCAAACTGGTGCAATTAATTGCAAAAGTTCACGGCCGCGATGTCTTGTTAGAATTTTTTCGCACAAACGCTCCCGATCCACACCATTGGACCCTAATCTCATGTTTTTGTGCGTTTCTTTCCGTTCGCGTGCATTTGGGACCGTTTTGCTTCTGCACGAAAACTTGCTGCAAAATGCGCCAAACTGGTGCAATTAATGCAAAAGTTCGTGCCGCGATGTATTGTTAGAATTTTTCACAACGAACGCTCCCGATCCACACCATTGGAACCCTAAACTCAGGTTTTGGTGCGTTTCTTTCCTGTTTGAGGTGCATTTAGAACCTGTTTTACTATTGCAATGAAACTTGGTGCAAAAACGAGCCAAACTAGTGCAATTAATGCAAAAGTTTCGTGCCGCGATGTCTTGTAAGAATTTTTCGCAACGAACGCTCCCGATCCACACCATTGGACCCTAAACTCATGTTTTTGTGCGTTTCTTTTCCGTTCGCGTGCATTTGGGACCTATTTTAGCCACTGCACGAAAACTTGCTGCAAAACGCGCCAAACTGGTGCAATTAATGCAAAAGTTCGTGCCGACGATGTCTTGTTAGAATTTTTCACAACGAACGCTCCCGATCCACACCATTGGACCCTAAACTCATGTTTTGGTGCGTTTCTTTCCGTTCGCGTGCATTTGGGACTAGTTTTGCCTACTGCACGAAACTTGCTGCAAAACGAGCCTAAGCTGGTGCAATTAATGCAAAAGTTCGTGCCGCGATGTCTTGTTAGAATTTTACGCAACGAACGCTCCGGTCCACACCATTGGACCCTAAACTCATGTTTTTGAGCATTTCTTTCCGTTTGCATGCATTTGGGACCATTTTGCTACTGCGCGAAACTTGCTGCAAAACGCGCCAAACTGGTGCAATTAATGCAAAAGTTCGTGCCACGATGTTTTGTTAGAATTTTTCGCAACGAACACTCCCGATCCACAACATTACAACCCTAAACTCATGTTTTTGTGCGTTTCTTTCCGTTTGAGTCCATTTGGAACCGTTTTGCTATTGCACAAAACTTGGGGCAAAACGTGCCAAGCTTGTGCAATTAATTCAAAAGTTCGTGCCGCGATGTCTTGTTAGAATTTTTCGCAATGAATGTTCACGATCCACACCATTGGACCCTAAACTCATGTTTTTGTGCGTTTCTTTCCGTTCACGTGCATTTGGGACCGTTTTGCTACTGCACGAAACTTGCTGCAAAATGCGCCAAACTGATGCAATTAATGCAAAAGTTCGTGCCATGATGTCTTGTTAGAATTTTTCACAACGAACGCTCCCGATCCACACCATTGGACCCTAAACTCAGGTTTTGGTGCAGTTTATTTCCGTTTGAGTGCATTTGGAACCGTTTTGCTATTGCACGAAACTTGCTGCAAAACGCGCTAAACTGGTGCAATTAATGCAAAAGTTCGTGCCGAGATTTCTTGTTAGAATTTTACGCAACGAACGCTCCCGGTCCACACCATTGGACCCTAAACTCATGTTTTTGAGCATTTCTTTCCGTTTGCATGCATTTGGGACCATTTTGCTACTGCGCGAAACTTGCTGCAAAACGCGCCAAACTGGTGCAATTAATGCAAAAGTTCGTGCCACGATGTTTGTTAGAATTTTTCGCAACGAACACTCCCGATCCACAACATTACACCCTAAACTCATGTTTTTGTGCGTATCTTTCCGTTTGAGTCCATTTGGAACCGTTTTGCTATTGCACAAAACTTGGGGCAAAACGTGCCAAGCTTGTGCAATTAATTCAAAAGTTCGTGCCGCGATGTCTTGTTAGAATTTTTCGCAATGAATGTTCACGATCCACACCATTGGACCCTAACTCATGTTTTTGTGCGTTTCTTTCCGTTCACGTGCATTTGGGACCGTTTTGCTACTGCACGAAACTTGCTGCAAAATGCGCCAAACTGGTGCAATTAATGCAAAAGTTCGTGCCGAGATGTCTTATTAGAATTTTTCACAACGAACGCTCCCGATTCCACACCATTGGACCCTAAACTCATGTTTTGTGCGTTTCTTTCCATTCGCATGCATTTAGGACCGTTTTGCTACAGCACAAAACTTGCTGCAAAACATGCCAAACTGGTGCAATTAATGCAAAAGTTCGTGCTCCGATGTCTTGTTAGAATTTTTCGCAACGAACACTCCTGATCCACAACATTGCACCCTAAACTCATGTTTTGGTACGTTTCTTTGCGTTTGGGTCCATTTCGAACTGTTTTGCTATTGCACGAAACTTGGTGCAAAACGAGCCAAGCTGGTGCAATTAATGCAAAAGTTCGTGCCGCGATGTCTTGTTAGAATTTTTGGCAACGAATGCTCACGACCCACAACATTGGACCCTAAACTCATATTTTTGTTCGTTTCTTTTCGTTCGCGTGCATTTGGCACCATTTTGCTATTGCACGAAACTTGCTGCCAAAACGCGCCAAACTGGTGCAATTAATGCAAAAGTTCGTGCCATCCGATGTCTTGTTAGAATTTTTCACAACGAACACTCCTGATCCACACATTGGCACCCGTAAACTCATGTTTTGGTGCGTTTCTTTCTGTTTGGGTGCCATTTGGAACCTGTTTTGCTATTGCACGAAACTTGCTGCAAAACGAGCCAAACTGGTGCAATTAATTGCAAAAGTTCACGCCGCGATGTCTTGTTAGAATTTTTCGCAACAAACGCTCCCGATCCACACCATTGGACCCTAATCTCATGTTTTTGTGCTTTTCTTTCCGTTCGCGTGCATTTGGGACATGTTTTGCTACTGCACGAAACTTGCTGCAAAACGCGCCAAACTGGTGCAATTAATGCAAAAGTTCGTGCCAGCGATGTATTGTTAGAATTTTTCACAACGAACGCTCCCGATCCACACCATTGGACCCTAAACTCAGGTTTTGGTGCGTTTCTTTCTGTTTGAGTGCATTTGGAACCGTTTTGCTAGTTGCACAAAACTTGGGGCAAAACGTGCCAAGCTGGTGCAATTAATTCAAAAGTTCGTGCCGCGATGTCATTGTTAGAATTTTTCGCAATGAATGTTCACGATCCACACCATTGGACCCTAAACTCATGTTTTTGTGCATTTCTTTCCGTTCACGTGCATTTGGGACCATTTTGCTACTGCACTGAAACTTGCTGCAAAATGCGCCAAACTGGTGGCAATTAATGCAAAAGTTCAGTGCCGAGATGTCTTAGTTAGAATTTTTCGACAACGAACGCTCCCGATCCACACCATTGGACCCTAAACTCATGTTTTGGTGCGATTTCTTTCCGTTCAGGTGCATTTGGGACCGTTTTGCTACTGCACGAAACTTGCTGCAAAACTGGCCAAACTGGTGCAATTATTGCAAAAGTCACGCCGCGATGTCTTGTTAGAATTTTTCGCAACAAACTGCTCCCGATCCACACCATTGGACCCTAATCTCATGTTTTTGTGCTTTTCTTTCCGTTCGCGTGCATTTGGGACTGTTTTGCGACTGCACGAAACTTGCTGCAAAACACGCCAAACTGGTGCAATTAATGCAAAAGTTCGTGCCGCGATGTATTGTTAGAATTTTTCACAACGAACGCTCCCGATCCATACCATTGGACCCTAAACTCAGGTTTTGGTGCGTTTCTTTCTGTTTGGTGCATTTGGAACCGTTTTGCTGTTGCACAAAACTTGGGGCAAAACGTGCCAAGCTTGTGTAATTAATTCAAAAGTTCGTGCCGCGATGTCATGTTAGAATTTTTCGCAATGAATGTTCACGATCCACACCATTGGACCCTAAACTCATGTTTTTGTGCATTTCTTTCCGTTCACGTGCATTTGGGACCATTTTGCTACTGCATGAAACTTGCTGCAAAATGCGCCAAACTGGTGCAATTAATGCAAAAGTTCATGCCGAGATGTCTTATTAGAATTTTTCGCAACGAACGCTCCCGATCCACACCATTGGACCCTAAACTCATGTTTTTGTGCATTTCTTTCCGTTCACGTGCATTTGGGACCGTTTTGCTACTGCACGAAACTTGCTGCAAAATGTGCCAAACTGGTGCAATTAATGCAAAAGTTCGTGCCGAGATGTCTTATTAGAATTTTTCACAACGAACGCTCCCGATTCACACCATTGGACCCTAAACTCATGTTTTGTGCGTTTCTTTCCAGTTCGCATGCATTTAGGACCGTTTTGCTACAGCACAAAACTTGCTGCAAAACAGGCCAAACTGGTGCAATTAATGCAAAAGTTCGTGCTCCGATGTCTTGTTAGAATTTTTCGCAACGAACACTCCTGATCCACAACATTGCACCCTAAACTCATGTTTTGGTACGTTTCTTTGCGTTTGGGTCCATTTCGAACTGTTTTGCTATTGCACGAAACTTGGTGCAAAACGAGCCAAGCTGGTGCAATTAATGCAAAGTTCGTGCCGCGATGTCTTGTTAGAATTTTTGGCAACGAATGCTCACGACCCACAACATTGGACCCTAAACTCATATTTTTGTTCGTTTCTTTTCGTTCGCGTGCATTTGGCACCATTTTGCTATTGCACGAAACTTGCTGCAAAACGCGCCAAACTGGTGCAATTAATGCAAAAGTTCGTGCTCCGATGTCTTGTTAGAATTTTTCGCAACGAACACTCCTGATCCACAACATTGCACCCTAAACTCATGTTTTGGTACGTTTCTTTCCGTTTGGGTCCATTTCGAATTGTTTTGCTATTGCACGAAACTTGCTGCAAAACGAGCCAAACTGGTGCAATTATTGCAAAAGTTCACGCCGCGATGTCTTGTTAGAATTTTTCGCAACAAACGCTCCCGATCCACACCATTGGACCCTAATCTCATGTTTTTGTGCTTTTCTTTCCGTTCGCGTGCATTTGGGACTGTTTGCGACTGCACGAAACTTGCTGCAAAACGCGCCAAACTGGTGCAATTAATGCAAAAGTTCGTGCCGCGATGTCTTGTTAGAATTTTTCACAACGAACGCTCCCGATCCACACCATTGGACCCTAAACTCAGGTTTTGGTGCGTTTCTTTCTGTTTGAGTGCATTTGGAACCGTTTTGTGTTGCACAAAACTTGGGGCAAAACGTTGCCAAGCTTGTGCAATTAATTCAAAAGTTCGTGCCGCGATGTCATGTTAGAATTTTTCGCAATGAATGTCACGATCCACACCATTGGACCCTAAACTCATGTTTTTGTGCATTTCTTTCCGTTCACGTGCATTTGGGACCATTTTGCTACTGCATGAAAACTTGCTGCAAAATGCGCCAACATGGTGCAATTAATGCAAAAGTTTCATGCCGAGATGTCTTATTAGAATTTTTCGCAACGAACGCTCCCGATCCACACCATTGGACCCTAAACTCATGTTTTTGTGCATTTCTTTCCGTTCACGTGCATTTGGGACCGTTTTGCTACTGCACGAAACTTGCTGCAAAATGTGCCAAACTGGTGCAATTAATGCAAAAGTTCGTGCCGAGATGTCTTATTAGAATTTTTCACAACGAACGCTCCCGATCCACACCATTGGACCCTAAACTCATGTTTTGTGCGTTTCTTTCCGTTCGCATGCATTTAGGACCGTTTTGCTACAGCACAAACTTGCTGCAAAACGCGCCAAACTGGTGCAATTAATGCAAAAGTTCGTGCTCCGATGTCTTGTTAGAATTTTTCGCAACGAACACTCCTGATCCACAACATTGCACCCTAAACTCATGTTTTGGTACGTTTCTTTCCGTTTGGGTCCATTTCGAACTGTTTTGCTATTGCACGAAACTTGGTGCAAAACGAGCCAAGCTGGTGCAATTAATGCAAAAGTTCGTGCCGCGATGTCTTGTTAGAATTTTTGGCAACGAAAGCTCACGATCCACACCATTGGACCCTAAACTCATATTTTTGTTCGTTTCTTTTCGTTCGCAGTGCATTTGGCACCATTTTGCTACTGCACGAAACTTGCTGCAAAATGCGCCAAACTGGTGCAATTAATGCAAAAGTTCGTGCGCCGCGATGTCTTGTTAGAATTTTTCGCAACGAACGCTCCTGATCCACACCATTGGCACCCTAAACTCATGTTTTTGGTGCGTTTCTTTCCGTTTGGATCCATTTGGAACTATTTTGCTATTGCACGAAACTTGGCTTGCAAAACGAGCCAAGCTATTGCAATTATGCAAAAGTTCGTGCCGCGATGTCTTGTTAGAATTTTTCGCAACGAATGCTCTCGATCCACACCATTGGACCCTAAACTCATGTTTTTGTGCATTTCTTTCCGTTTCGCATGCATTTGGGACCATTTGTGCTACTGCGCCGAAACTTGCTGCAAAACGCGCCAAACTAGTGCAATTAATGCAAAAGTTCGTGCCCGATGTTTTGTTAGAATTTTTCGCAACCGAACGCTCCCGATCCACAACCATTGACACCCTAAACTCATGTTTTTGTGCATTTCTTTCCGTTTGAGTCCATTTGGAACCGTTTTGCTATTGCACAAAACTTGGGGCAAAACGTGCCAAGCTTGTGCAATTAATTCAAAAGTTCGTGCCGCGATGTCTTGTTAGAATTTTTCGCAATGAATGTTCATGATCCACACCATTGGACCCTAAACTCAGGTTTTGGTGCGTTTCTTTCCGTTCACGTGCATTTGGGACCGTTTTGCTAAAGCACGAAACTTGCTGCAAAATGCGCCAAACTGATGCAATTAATGCAAAAGTTCGTGCAATGATGTCTTGTTAGAATTTTTCACAATGAACGCTCCCGATCCACACCATTGGACCCTAAACTCAGGTTTTGGTGCGTTTCTTTCCGTTGAGTGCATTTGGAACCGTTTTGCTATTGCACGAAACTTGCTGCAAAACGCGCTAAACTGGTGCAATTAATGCAAAAGTTCGTGCCGAGATGTTTTGTTAGAATTTTTCGCAACGAACACTCCCGATCCACAACATTACACCCTAAACTCATGTTTTGGTGCGTTTCTTTCCGTTTGGGTGCATCTAGAACCGTTTTGCTATTGCACAAATCTTGCTGCAAAACGAGCCAAACCGGTTGCAATTAATGCAAAAGTTCGTGCCGCGATGTCTTGTTAGAATTTTTCGCAATGAATGTTCACGATCCACACCATTGGACCCTAAACCCATGTTTTTGTGCGTTTCTTTCCGTTCACGTGCATTTGGGACTGTTTTGCTTCTGGACGAAACTTGCTGCAAAACGCACCAAGCTGGTGCAATTAATGCAAAAGTTCGTGCCGAGATGTCTTATTAGAATTTTTCACAACGAACGCTCCCGATCCACACCATTGGACCCTAAACACATGTTTTTGTGCGTTTCTTTCCGTTCGCATGCATTTGGGTCCGTTTTGCTACTGCACGAAACTTGCTGCAAAACGCGCCAAACTGGTGCAATTAATGCAAAAGTTCGTGCCACGATGTCTTCTTAGAAATTTTCGCAATGAACACTCCTGATCCACAACATTGCACCCTAAACTCATGTTTTGGTGCGTTTCTTTCCATTTGGGTCCATTTGGAACCGTTTTGCTATTGCACGAAACTTGGTGCAAAATGAGCCAAACTGGTGCAATTAATGTAACAGTTCATGCGACGATGTTTTTGTTAGAATTTTTTGCAACGAACATTGCCGACCCATTGGACCCTAAACTCACGTTTTATGTGTTTCATTCCGTTCGCATGCATTTGGGACCGTTTTGCTACTGCACGAAACTTGCTGCAAATGCGCCAAACTGGTGCAATTAATGCAAAAGTTCGTGCCATGATGTCTTGATAGAATTTTTCGCAACGAATGCTTCTGATCCACACATTGGATTCTAAATTTATGTTTTTGTGCGTTTCTTTCCGTTTGGGTGCATTTGGGACCGTTTCGCTACTACATGAAACTTGCTACAAAACGCGCCAAACTGATGTAATTTATGAAAAGTTCATGCCACGATATCTTGTTAGAATTTTTCACAACAAATGCTCCTGATCCATGCCACTAGACACTAAACTCATGTTTTGGTGCGTTTCTTCCCGTTTGGGTGCATTCGGAACCGTTTCGCTCCTCCATGAAACTCGAAGCAAAACGGGACAAACCGATTGCAATTAATGCAAAAGTTCATGCTGCGATGGTCTTTTTAGAATTTTTCACAACGAACATTCCTGATCCACACCATTGGACCCTAAACACATGTTTTGGTGCGTTTCTTCCCGTTTGGGTCCATTTGGAACAATTTCGCTACTACACGAAACTCGAAGCAAAATAGGACAAACTGGTGCAATTAATGTAATAGTTCATGCGATGATGTTTTGTTAGAATTTTTCGCAATGAACACTCCCGATCCACACCATTGGAC
The DNA here is from genome assembly GCF_016808335.1 of Panicum virgatum. Taxonomy (NCBI): domain Eukaryota; kingdom Viridiplantae; phylum Streptophyta; class Magnoliopsida; order Poales; family Poaceae; genus Panicum; species Panicum virgatum. Next base: position 21,570 of record NW_024376737.1, read on the forward strand.
TCTAAACTCATGTTTTGTGCGTTTCTTTCCGTTCGCGTGCATTTGGGACCGTTTTGCCTATTGCACGAAACTTGCTGCAAAACGCGCCAAACTGCTGCAATTAATGCAAAAGTTCGTGCCACGATGTCTTGTTTAAATTTTTCGAAAACGAACGCTCCCGATCCACACCATTGGACCCTAAACTCATGTTTTTGTGCGTTTCTTTCCGTTCGCGTGCATTTGACACTGTTTTGCTACTACACGAAACTTGCTGAAAAACAGTCCAAACTTATGCAATTAATGCAAAAGTTCGTACAACGATGTCTTGTTAGAATTTTTCACAACGAACACTCCCGATCCACACCATTGGTCCCTAAGCTCATGTTTTTGTGTGTTTCTTTCCGTTCGCGTGCATTTGGGACTGTTTTGCTACTGCATGAAACTTGCTGCAAAACACGCCAACTGGTGCATTTATTGCAAAAAGTTCGTGCCACGATGTCTTGTTTGAATTTTTCGCAACGAACGCTGCCGATCCACACCATTGGACCCTAAACTCATGTTTTCATGCATTTCTTTCCATTTGGGTGCATTTATGACTGTTTTGCTACTGCACGAAACTTGCTGCAAAACGCGCCAAACTGCTGCAATTAATGCAAAAGTTCGTGCCACGATGTCTTGTTTAAATTTTTTCGCAACGAACGCTCCCGATCCACACCATTGGACCCTAAACTCATGTTTTTGTGCGTTTCTTTCCGTTCGCGTGCATTTGACACTGTTTTCTACTACACGAAACTTGCTGAAAAACGCGCCAAACTTATGCAATTAATGCAAAAGTTCGTACCACGATGTCTTGTAGAATTTTTCACAACGAACACTCCCGATCGACAACATTGCCACCCTAAATTCATGTTTTGGTGCGTTTCTTTCCGTTTGGGTCCATTTGGAACCGTTTTGCTATTGCACGAAACTTGGTGTAAAATGAGCCAAGCTGGTTCAATTAATGCAAAAGTTTGCTGCCGCAATGTCTTTTAGAATTTTTTGCGCAACGAATGCTCACGATCCACACATTGGAACCCTAAACTCATGTTTTTTGTGTCATTTCTTTCCGTTCACTTGCATTTGGGACCGTTTTCCTACTGCACGAAACTTGCTGGCAACGAGCCATACCGGTACAATTAATGCAAAAGTTCGTGCCACGATGTGTTGTTACAATTTTTCGCAACGATTACTCTCGATCAACACCATTGGACCCTAAACTCAGGTTTTCGTGCATTTCATTCCGTTTGGGTGCATCTAGAACCGTTTTGCTATTGCACAAATCTTGCTGCAAAACGAGCCAAAACGGTGCAATTAATGCAAAAGTTCGTGCCGCGATGTCTTGTTAGAATATTTCGCAACGAATGCTCCCGATCCACATCATTGTACCCTAAACCCATGTTTTTGTGCGTTTCATTCCATTTGCGTGCATTTGGGATTGTTTTGCTACTACACGAAACTTGCTGCAAAACGCGCCAAACTGGTGCAATTAATGCAAAAGTTCGTGCCACGATGTCTTGTTAGAATTTTTCGCAATGAACACTCCCGATCCACACCATTGGACCCTAAACTCATGTTTTGTGTGTTTCTTTACGTTCGCGTGCATTTGGGATTGTTTTACTACTACACAAACTTGCTGAAAAACACGCCAAACTGATAAAATTAATGCAAAAGTTCGTGCACGATGTCTTGTTAGAATTTTTTCACAACGAACGCTCCCGATCCACACCATTGGACCATAAACTCATGTTTTTGTGCATTTCTTTCCGTTCGCGTGCATTTGGGACTGTTTTGCTACTGCATGAAACTTGCTGCAAACGCGCCAACTTGTGCAATTATTGCAAAAGTTCGTGCCACGATGTCTTGTTAGAATTTTTTGCAATGAACACCGCCGATCCACACCATTGGACCCTAAACTCAGGTTTTGGTGCATTTCTTTCTGTTTGGGCGCATTTGGGACTGTTTTGCTACTGCACGAAACATGCTGCAAAACTCGCCCAAACTGGTGTGTAATTAATGCAAAAGTTCGTCCCACAATGTCTTGTTAGAATTTTTCGCAATGAAACACACCCGATCGACAACATTGCACCCTATACACATGTTTTGGTGCGTTTCTTCCCGTTGGATCTATTTGGAACCGTTTCGCTACTACACGAAACTCGAAGCAAAACAGGACAAAACTGGTGCAATTAATGTAACAGTTCATGCGATGATCTTTTTGTTAGAATTTTTCGTCACGAACGTTGCCGACCCATTGGACCCTAAACTCATGTTTTTATGCATTTCATTCCGTTCGCGTGCATTTGGGACTGTTTTGCTACTGCACGAACTTGCTGCAAAATGAGCCAAACTGGTGCAATTAATGCAAAGTTCGTGCCATGATGTCTTGATAGAATTTTTTGCAACGAATGCTCCCGATCCACACATTGGACCCTAAACTTATGTTTTTGTGTGTTTCTTTCCGTTGGGTGCATTGGGGACCGTTTCGCTACTACATGAAACTTGCTACAAAACGCGCCAAACTGATGTAATTTATTGGAAAGTTCATGCCACGATATCTTGTTAGAATTTTTTCACAACAAATGCTCCTGATCCATGCCACTGGACACTAAACTCATGTTTTGGTGCGTTTCTTCCCGTTTGGGTGCATTCGGAACCGTTTCGCTACTCCATGAAACTCGAAGCAAAACGGGACAAACCGATACAATAATGCAAAAGTTCATGCTGCGATGTCTTTTTAGAATTTTTCACAACGAACATTCCTGATCCACACCATTGGACCCTAAACACATGTTTTGGTGCGTTTCTTCCCGTTTGGGTCCATTTGGACCAATTTCGCTACTACACGAAACTCGAAGCAAAATAGGACAAACTGGTGCAATTAATGTAATAGTTCATGCGATGTTGTTTTGTTAGAATTTTTCGCAATGAACACTCTCGATCCACACCATTGGACCCTAAAATCATGTTTTTGTGCGTTTCTTTCCATTTGCGTGCATTTGGGATTGTTTTGCTACTACACGAAACTTGCTGCAAAACGCGCCAAACTGATGCAATAATGCAAAAGTTCGTGCCACGATGTCTTGTTAGAGTTTTTCGCAATGAACACTCCCGATCCACACCATTGGACCCTAAACTCATGTTTTTGTGTGTTTCTTTCCGTTCGCGTGCATTTGGGATTGTTTTACTACTACACAAAACTTGCTGAAAAACACGCCAAACTGATAAAATTAATGCAAAAGTTCGTGCCACGATGTCTTGTTAGAATTTTTCACAACGAACGCTCCCGATCCACACCATTGGACCATAAACTCATGTTTTTGTGCATTTCTTTCCGTTCGCGTGCATTTGGGACTGTTTTGCTACTGCATGAAACTTGCTGCAAACGCGCCAACTTGTGCAATTATTGCAAAAGTTCGTGCCACGATGTCTTGTTAGAATTTTTTGCAATGAACACCGCCGATCCACACCATTGGACCCTAAACTCAGGTTTTGGTGCATTTCTTTCTGTTTGGGCGCATTTGGGACTGTTTTGCTACTGCACGAAACATGCTGCAAAACTCCGCCAAACTGGTGTAATTAATGCAAAAGTTCGTCCCACAATGTCTTGTTAGAATTTTTCGCAATGAACACACCCGATCGACAACATTGCACCCTAAACACATGTTTTGGTGCGTTTCTTCCCGTTTGGATCTATTTGGAACCGTTTCGCTACTACACGAAACTCGAAGCAAAACAGGACAAACTGGTGCAATTAATGTAACAGTTCATGCGACGATCTTTTTGTTAGAATTTTTCGTAACGAACGTTGCTGACCCATTGGACCCTAAACTCATGTTTTTATGCATTTCATTCCGTTCGCGTGCATTTGGGACTGTTTTGCTACTGCACGAAACTTGCTGCAAAATGAGCCAAACTGGTGCAATTAATGCAAAAGTTCGTGCCATGATGTCTTGATAGAATTTTTTGCAACGAATGCTCCCGATCCACACATTGGACCCTAAACTTATGTTTTTGTGTGTTTCTTTCCGTTTGGGTGCATTGGGGACCGTTTCGCTACTACATGAAACTTGCTACAAAACGCGCCAAACTGATGTAATTTATTGGAAAGTTCATGCCACGATATCTTGTTAGAATTTTTCACAACAAATGCTCCTGATCCATGCCACTGGACACTAAACTCATGTTTTGGTGCGTTTCTTCCCGTTTGGGTGCATTCGGATCCGTTTCGCTACTCCATGAAACTCGAAGCAAGACGGACAAACCGATACAATTAATGCAAAAGTTCATGCTGCGATGTCTTTTTAGAATTTTTCACAACGAACATTCCTGATCCACACCATTGGACCCTAAACACATGTTTTGGTGCGTTTCTTCCCGTTTGGGTCCATTTGGACCAATTTCGCTACTACACGAAACTCGAAGCAAAATAGGACAAACTGGTGCAATTAATGTAATAGTTCATGCGATGATGTTTTGTTAGAATTTTTCGCAATGAACACTCCCGATCCACACCATTGGACTCTAAACTCATGTTTTTGTGCGTTTCTTTCCGTTCGCGTGCATTTGGGACCGTTTTGCTATTGCACGAAACTTGCTGCAAAACGCGCCAAACTGCTGCAATTAATGCAAAAGTTCGTGCCACGATGTCTTGTTTAAAATTTTTCGCAACGAACGCTCCCGATCCACACCATTGGACCCTAAACTCATGTTTTTGTGCGTTTCTTTCCGTTCGCGTGCATTTGACACTGTTTTGCTACTACACGAAACTTGCTGAAAAACACTCCAAACTTATGCAATTAATGCAAAAGTTCGTACCACGATGTCTTGTTAGAATTTTTCACAACGAACACTCCCGATCCACACCATTGGTCCCTAAGCTCATGTTTTGTGTGTTTCTTTCCGTTCGTGTGCATTTGGGACTGTTTTGCTACTGCATGAAACTTGCTGCAAAACACGCCAACTGGTGCATTTATTGCAAAAGTTCGTGCCACGATGTCTTGTTAGAATTTTTCGCAACGAACGCTGCCGATCCACACCATTGGACCCTAACTCATGTTTTCATGCATTTCCTTCCGTTTGGGTGCATTTATGACTGTTTTGCTACTGCACGAAACTTGCTGCAAAACGCGCCAAACTGCTGCAATTAATGCAAAAGTTCGTGCCACGATGTCTTGTTTAAAATTTTTCGCAACGAACGCTCCCGATCCACACCATTGGACCCTAAACTCATGTTTTTGTGCGTTTCTTTCCGTTCGCGTGCATTTGACACTGTTTTCTACTACACGAAACTTGCTGAAAAACGCGCCAAACTTATGCAATTAATGCAAAAGTTCGTACCACGATGTCTTGTTAGAATTTTTCACAACGAACACTCCCGATCGACAACATTGCACCCTAAATTCATGTTTTGGTGCGTTTCTTTACGTTTGGGTCCATTGGAACCGTTTTGCTATTGCACGAAACTTGGTGTAAATGAGCCAAGCTGGTTCAATTAATGCAAAAGTTTGTGCCGCAATATCTTTTAGAATTTGTTCGCAACGAATGCTCACGATCCACACCATTGGACCCTAAACTCATGTTTTTGTGCATTTCTTTCCGTTCACTTGCATTTGGGACGTTTTCCTACTGCACGAAACTTGCTGCAAAACGAGCCATACCGGTACAATTAATGCAAAAGTTCGTGCCACGATGTGTTGTTACAATTTTTCGCAACGATTACTCTCGATCAACACCATTGGACCCTAAACTCAGGTTTTCGTGCATTTCATTCCGTTTGGGTG
>NW_024376738.1:0-27258 GCF_016808335.1 Panicum virgatum
GGCCTGACGAAACTCGGTGCAAACGGCCGAACTAGTGCAAAAGTTCGTGCCACGAGGTCGCGTCGGAATTTGTCGCAACGAACGCACCCGATCCACCCCATTAGACCCTAAACTGATGTTTTGGTGCGTTTGTTCTATTTGGGTGCATTCGGGACCATTTGGTGGCCTGACGAATCTCTATGCAAAACGGGCCGAACTAGTGCAAAGTTCGAGCCATGAGGTTGCATCAGATTATTCGCAACGAACGCACCCGATCCACCCCATTGGACCCTAAACTGACGTTTTGGTGCGTTTCGTACTATTTGGGTGCATTCGGGACCGGTTGCCTTACGAAACTCGAGCAAAACAGGCCGAACTACTGCAAAAGTTCGTGCCACGAAGTTGCGTCGGAATTTTCGCAACGAACGCACCGATCCATCCTATTGGACCCTAAACTGACGTTTTGGTGTGTTTCGTAATATTTGGGTGCATTCGGGACCGTTTGGTTGCCTTACGAAACTCGGTGCAAAACGGGCCGAACTAGTGCAAAAGTTTGTGCCACGAGATCGCGTCGGTATTTTTTCTCAACGAACCACCCGATCCACCCCATTGGACCCTAAACTGACATTTTGGTGCTTTCGTACTATTTGGGTGCATTCGGGACCGTTTTGGTGGCCTGACGAAACTCGGTGCAAACGGGCCGAGCTAGTGCAAAAGTTCGAGCCACAAGGTTGCTTCAGAATTATTCGCAACGAACACACCCGATCCACCCATTAGACCCTAAACTGATGTTTTGGTGCGTTTCAACTATATGGGTGAATTCGGGACCGTTTGGTTGCCTTACGAAACTAGTTGCAAACGGGCCGAACTAGTGCAAAAGTTAGTGCCACGAAGTTACACGGAATTTTTTCGCACGAACGCACCTGATCCACCCCATTAGACCCTACACTAATGTTTTGGTGCGTTTCGTACTATTTTGGGTGCAGTCGGGACCGTTTGGGGGCCCGACGAAACTCGGTGCAAAACGGGCCGAACTAGTGCAAAGTTCGAGCCACGAGGTTGCATCAGAATTATTCACAACGAACGCACCCGATCCACCCCATTGGACCCTAAACTGATTTTTTGGTGCATTTCAAACTATTTGGGTGCATTCAGGACCGTTTGGTTGCCTTACGAAACTCGATGCAAAACAGGCCGAACTAGTGCAAAAGTTCGTGCCACGAAGTCGCGTCGGAATTTTTCGCAACGAACGCACCGGATCCACCCCCTTGGACCCTAAACTGATGTTTTGTGCGTTTCGTACTATTTGGGTGCATTCGGAACCGTTTGGTGCCATACGAACTCGGTGCAAAACGGGCCGAACTAGTGCAAAAGTTCGTGCCAACGAGGTCCGTCGGAATTTTTCACAACGAACACACCCGATCCACCCCATTGGACTCTAAACTGACATTTTGGTGTGTTTCGTACTATTTGGGTGCATTCGAACCGTTTGGATGCCTTACGAAACTCGGTGTAAAACGGGCCGAACTAGTGCAAAAGATCGTTGTCGTGATGTCGTAGTCGGAATTTTTTGCAACGAATGCACCCAATCCACCCCAATTGGACCCTACACTGACGTTTTGGTGCGTTTTGTACATTTGGGTTGCATCGGGACCATTTGGTTGCCTTACGAAAATCGGTGCAAAACGGGCCCGAACTAGTGCAAAAGTTTGTGCCACGAAGTCCGCTGCAGAATTATTCACAATGAACGCACCCGGTCGACCCCAGTTGGACCCTAAACTGACGTTTTTGGTGCGTTTTTAGTACTATTTGGATGCATTCGGGACCAGTATTGGTTCCCTTGTGAAACTCGGTTGCAAAACGGGACCGAAACTAGTGCAAAAGTTCGTGCCATGAAGTCGCGGTCGGAATTTTTCACAACGACGCACCCGATCCACCCCATTGGACCCAAACTGACATTTTGGTGTGTTTCGTACTATTTGGTTTGCATTCGGGACCGTTTGGATGCCTTACGAAACTCGGTGGCAAAACAGGCCAACTAGTGCAAAAGTTCCGTGCCACGAGGTCGCGTCGGAATTTTTCGCAATGAACGCACCGATCCATCCTATTGGACCCTAAACTGTTTTGGTGTGTTTCGTAATATTGGGTGCATTCGGGACCGTTTGGTTGCCTTACGAAACTCGTGCAAAACGGGCCGAACTAGTGCAAAAGTTTGTGCCACGAGATCGCGTCGGATTTTTTCTCAACGAACGCACCCGATCCACCCCATTGGACCCTAAACTGACTATTGGTGCGTTTTGTACTATTTGGGTGCATTCGGGACTGTTTGGTGCCTGACGAAACTCGTGCAAAACGGGCCGAGCTAGTGCAAAGTTCGGCCACAAGGTCTTCAGAATTATTTCGCAACGAACACACCATCCACCCCATTAGACCCTAAACTGATGTTTTGTGCGTTTCATACTATTGGGTGCATTCGGGACCGTTTGGTTGCCTTACGAAACTAGTTCCAAAACGGGCCGAACTAGTGCAAAGTTCGTGCCACGAGGTCACGTCGGTATTTTCACAACGAACGCACCTGATCCACCCCCATTAGACCCTAAACTACATTTTGGTGCGTTTCGTACTATTTGGGTGCAGTTCGGGACCGTTTGAGGGGCCTGACGAAACTCGGTGCAAAACGGGCCGAGCTAGTGCAAAAGTTCGAGCCACGAGGTTGCAGTCAGAATTAATTCGCAACGAACGCACCCGATCCACCCCATTGGACCCTAAACTGATGTTTGGTGCGTTTCCGTTACTATTTGGGGTGCGTTCAGGACCGTTTGTGCCTTACGAAACTCGATGCAAACAGGCCGAACTAGTGCAAAAGTTCGTGCCACGAAGTCGCATCGGAATTTTTCGCAACGAACGCACCGATCCAACCATGGACCCTAAACTGATGTTTGGTGCGTTTCTGTACTATTTGGTGCATTCGGGACCGTTTGGTTGCCTTACGAAACTCGGTGCAAAACGGGCCGAACTAGTGCAAAGTTCGTGCCACGAGGTCGCGTCGGATTTTTCACACGAACCACCCGATCCACCCCATTGGACCTAAACTGACATTTTGGTGTGTTTCGTACTATTTGGGTGCATTCGGGACGTTTGGATGCCTTACGAAACTCGTGCAAAACGGGCCGAACTAGTGCAAAAGATCGTGCGTGATGTCGTCGGAATTTTTTGCTACGAATGCACCCGATCCACCCCATTGGACCCTACTGACGTTTTTGGTGCGTTTGTACATTTGGTTGCATCGGGACCGTTTGGTTGCCTTACGAAACTCGGTGCAAAACGGGCCGAACTAGTGCAAAAGTTCGTGCCACGAGTCGCTGCACCTATTCACAACGAACGCACCCGGTCCCCCATTGGACCCTAAACTGACGTTTTGGTGCGTTTAGTACTATTTGGGTGCATTCGGACCGTTTGGTTCCCTTGTGAAACTCAGTGCAAAAACGGGCCCGAACTAGTGCAAAAGTTTCGTGCCATGAAGTCGCGTCGGAATTTTCACACGAACGCACCCGATCCACCCCATTGGACCCTAAACTGACATTTTGGTGTGTTCGTACTATTTGGTTGCATTCGTGACCGTTTGGATGCCTTACGAACTCGGTGCAAAACAGGGCCAACTAGTGCAAAAGTTCGTGCCACGAGGTCGCGTCGGAATTTTTCACAACGAACGCCACCCGATCCGCCCCATTGGACCCTAAACTGACGTTTTGGTGCGTTTCTGTACTATTTGGGTGCATTCGGGGCTGTTTGGTTTCCTTACGAAACTTGGTGCAAACGGGCGGAACTAGTGCAAAAGTTCGTGCCGTGATGTCGCGTCGGAATTTTTTGCAACGAATGCACCCCACCCCATTGGACCCTAAACTTTCTTTTTGGTGCGTTTTGTACTATTTGGTTGCATCGCGACCATTTGGTTGCCTTACGAAACTGAGTGCAAAAAGGGGCCGAACTAGTGCAAAATTTCGTGCCACGAAGTCGCTTCGGAATTATTCGCAATGAACGAACCCGGTCGACCCCATTTGACCCTAAACTGACGTTTTGGGTGCGTTTAGTACTATTGGGTGCATTCGGGACTGTTTGGTTCCCTCTTGAAACTCGGTGCAAAACGGCCGAACTAATGCAAAAGTTAGTGCACGAAGTCAGCGACGGAATTTGTCGCAAACGAACGCACTCGATCCAACCCATTAGACCCTAAAACTGATGTTTTGGTGCGTTTCGTACTATTTCGGTGCATTCGGACCATTGGTGGCCTGACGAAACTCTGTGCAAAACAGGCGAACTAGTGCAAAAGTTCGAGCCAACGAGGTTGCATCAGAATTATTCACAAACGAACGCACCCGATCCCCCCATTGGACCTAAACTGACGTTTGGTGCGTTTCGTACTATTTGGGTGCATTCGGGACGTTTGTTGCCTTACGAAACTCGGTGCAAAACGGGCTGAACTAGTGCAAAAGTTGGTGCACGAGGTCGCGTCGGTATTTTTCACAAACGAATGCACCCGATCCACCCCATTGGACCCTAAACTGACATTTTGGTGCGTTTAGTACTATTTGTGTGCATTCGGGACCGTTTGATTGCCTGACGAAACTCGGTGCAAAACGGGCCGAGCTAGTGCAAAAGTTCGAGCCACGAGGTTGCTTCAGAAGTTATTCGCAACGAACGAACCCGATCCACCCCATTGGACCCTAAACTGACGTTTTGGTGCGTTTCGTACTATTTGGGTGCATTCGGGACCGTTTGGTTGCCTTCCGGAACTCGATGCAAAACAGGCCGAACTAGTGCAAAAGTTCGTGCCACGAAGTCGCATCGGAATTTTTCGCAACGAACGCACCGGATCCATCCTATTGAACCCTAAACTGACGTTTTGGTGCGTTTCGTACTATTTGGGTGCATTCGGGACCGTTTGGTTGCCTTACAAAACTCGGTGCAAAACGGGCCGAACTAGTGCAAAATTTCGTGCCACGAGGGTCACATCGGTATTTTTCACAACGAACACACCCGATCCACCCCATTGGACCCTAAACTAACATTTTGGTGCGTTTCGTACTATTTGGGTGCATTCGCGACCGTTTGGTGGCCTGATGAAACTCGGTGAAAAACGGGCCGAGCTAGTGCAAAAGTTCGAGCCACGAGGTTGCTTCAGAATTATTCGCAACGAACGCACCCGATCCACCCCATTGGACCCTAAACTGACGTTTTGGTGCGTTTCGTACTATTTGGGTGCATTCAGGACCGTTTGGTTGCCTTACGAAACTATATGCAAAGCAGGCCGAACTAGTGCAAAAGTTCGAGCCACGAGGTCTGCTTCAGAATTATTCGCAACGAACGCATCGGATCCACCCCATTGGACCCTAAACTGACGTTTTGGTGCGTTTCGTACTATTTGGGTGCATTCGGGACCGTTTGGTGGCCTGACGAAACTCGGTGCAAAACTGGGCCAAACTAGTGCAAAAGTTCGTGCCACGAGGGTCGCGTCGGAATTTGTCGCAACGAACGCACCCGATCCACCCCATTAGACCCTAAACTGATGTTTTTGGTGTGTTTGTACTATTTGGGTGCATTCGGGACCATTTGGTGGCCTGACGAAACTCTGTGCAAAACGGGCCGAACTAGTGCAAAAGTTCGAGCCACGAGGTTGCATCAGAATTATTCGCAACGAACGCACCCGATCCACCCCATTGGACCCTAAACTGACGTTTTGGTGCGTTTCGTACTATTTGGGTGCATTCGGGACCGTTTGGTTGCCTTACGAAACTCGAGGCAAAACAGGCCGAACTACTGCAAAGTTCGTGCCACGAAGTCGCGTCGGAATTTTTCGCAACGAACGCACCGGATCCATCCTATTGGACCCTAAACTGACGTTTTGGTGTGTTTCGTAATATTTGGGTGCATTCGGGACCGTTTGGTTGCCTTACGAAACTCGGTGCAAAACGGGCCGAACTAGTGCAAAAGTTTGTGCCACGAGATCGCGTCGGTATTTTTCTCAACGAATGCACCCGATCCACCCCATTTGACCCTAAACTGACATTTTGGTGCGTTTTCGTACTATTTGGGTGCATTCGGGACCGTTTGGTGGCCTGACGGAACTCGGTGCAAAACGGGCCGAGCTAGTGCAAAAGTTCGAGCAACAAGGCTGCTTCAGAAATTATTCGCAACGAACACACCCGATCCACCCCATTAGACCCTAAACTGATGTTTTGGTGCGTTTCATACTATATGGGTGCATTCGGGACCGTTTGGTTGCCTTACGAAACTAGTTGCAAAACGGGCCGAACTAGTGCAAAAGTTAGTGCCACGAAGTCACGACGGAATTTTTCGCAACGAACGCACCTGATCCACCCCATTAGACCCTACAGTAATGTTTTGGTGCGTTTCGTACTATTTGGGTGCAGTCGGGACCGTTTGGGGGCCCGACGAAACTCGGTTGCAAAACGGGCCGAACTAGTGCAAAAGTTCGAGCCACGAGGGTTGCATCAGAATTATTCACAACGAACGCACCCGATCCACCCCATTGGACCCTAAACTGATGTTTTGGTGCATTTTCAAACTATTTGGGTGCATTCAGGACCGTTTGGTTGCCTTACGAAACTCGATGCAAAACAGGCCGAACTAGTGCAAAAGTTCGTGCCACGAAGTCGCGTCGGAATTTTTCGCAACGAACGCACCGGATCCACCCCATTGGACCCTAAACTGATGTTTTTGTGCGTTTCGTACTATTTGGGTGCATTCGGGAACCGTTTGGTTGCCATACGAAACTCGGTGCAAAACGGGCCGAACTAGTGCAAAAGTTCGTGCCACGAGGTCGCGTCGGAATTTTTCACAACGAACGCACCCGATCCACCCCATTGGACTCTAAACTGACATTTTGGTGTGTTTCGTACTATTTGGGTGCATTCGGGACCGTTTGGATGCCTTACGAAACTCGGTGTAAAACGGGCCGAACTAGTGCAAAAGATTCGTGTCGTGATGTCGTATCGGAATTTTTTGCAACGAATGCACCCATCCACCCCATTGGACCCTACACTGACGTTTTGGTGCGTTTTGTACATTTGGTTGCATCGGGACCATTTGGTTGCCTTACGAAACTCGGTGCAAAACGGGCCGAACTAGTGCAAAAGTTTGTGCCACGAAGTCGCTGCACAATTATTCACAATGAACGCACCCGGTCGACCCCATTGGACCCTAAACTGACGTTTTGGTGCGTTTAGTACTATTTGGATGCATTCAGGACCGTTTGGTTCCCTTGTGAAACTCAGTGCAAAACGGGCCGAACTAGTGCAAAAGTTCGTGCCATGAAGTCGCGTCGGAATTTTCACAACGAACGCACCCGATCCACCCCATTGGACCCTAAACTGACATTTTGGTGTGTTTCGTACTATTTGGTTGCATTCGGGACCGTTTGGATGCCTTACGAAACTCGGTGCAAAACAGGCCAACTAGTGCAAAAGTCCGTGCCACGAGGTCGCGTCAGAATTTTTCACAACGAACGCACCCGATCCGCCCCATTGGACCCTAAACTGACGTTTTGGTGCGTTTTGTACTATTTGGGTGCATTCGGGGCTGTTTGGTTGCCTTACGAAACTTGGTGCAAAACGGGCGGAACTAGTGCAAAAGTTCGTGCCGTGATGTCGTGTCGGAATTTTTTGCAACGAATGCACCCCACCCCATTGGACCCTAAACTTTCTTTTGGTGCGTTTTGTACTATTTGGTTGCATCGCGACCATTTGGTTGCCTTACGAAACTGAGTGCAAAAAGGGCCGAACTAGTGCAAAATTTCGTGCCACGAAGTCGCTTCGGAATTATTCGCAATGAACGAACCCGATCGACCCCATTTGACCCCTAAACTGACGTTTTGGTGCGTTTAGTACTATTTGGGTGCATTCGGGACTGTTTGGTTCCCTCTTGAAACTCGGTGCAAAACGGGCCGAACTAATGCAAAAGTTAGTGCCACGAAGTCACGACGGAATTTGTCGCAACGAACGCACTCGATCCAACCCATTAGACCCTAAACTGATTGTTTTGGTGCGGTTTCGTACTATTTCGGTGCATTCGGGACCGTTTGATTGCCTGACGAAACTCGGTGCAAAACGGGCCGAGCTAGTGCAAAAGTTCGAGCCACGAGGTTGCTTCAGAGTTATTCGCAACGAACGCACCCGATCCACCCCATTGGACCCTAAACTGACGTTTTGGTGCGTTTCGTACTATTTGGGTGCATTCGGGACCGTTTGGTTGCCTTACGGAACTCGATGCAAAACAGGCCGAACTAGTGCAAAAGTTCGTGCCACGAAGTCGCATCGGAATTTTTCGCAACGAACGCACCGGATCCATCCTATTGAACCCTAAACTGACGTTTTGGTGCGTTTCGTACTATTTGGGTGCATTCGGGACCGTTTGGTTGCCTTACAAAACTCGGTGCAAAACGGGCCGAACTAGTGCAAAAGTTCGTGCCACGAGGTCACATCGGTATTTTTCACAACGAACACACCCGATCCACCCCATTGGACCCTAAACTACATTTTGGTGCGTTTCGTACTATTTGGGTGCATTCGCGACCGTTTGGTGGCCTGACTGAAACTCGGTGAAAAACGGGCCGAGCTAGTGCAAAAGTTCGAGCCACGAGGTTGCTTCAGAATTATTCGCAACGAACGCACCCGATCCACCCCATTGGACCCTAAACTGACGTTTTGGTGCGTTTCGTACTATTTGGGTGCATTCAGGACCGTTTGGTTGCCTTACGAAACTCGATGCAAAGCAGGCCGAACTAGTGCAAAAGTTCGTGCCACGAAGTCGCATCGGAATTTTTCGCAACGAACGCATCGGATCCACCCCATTGGACCCTAAACTGACGTTTTGGTGCGTTTCGTACTATTTGGGTGCATTCGGGACCGTTTGGTGGCCTGACGAAACTCGGTGCAAAACGGGCCAAACTAGTGCAAAAGTTCGTGCCACGAGGTCGCGTCGGAATTTGTCGCAACGAACGCACCCGATCCACCCCATTAGACCCTAAACTGATGTTTTGGTGCGTTTTGTACTATTTGGGTGCATTCGGGACCATTTGGTGGCCTGACGAAACTCTGTGCAAAACGGGCCGAACTAGTGCAAAAGTTCGAGCCACGAGGTTGCATCAGAATTATTCGCAACGAACGCACCCGATCCACCCCATTGGACCCTAAACTGACGTTTTGGTGCGTTTCGTACTATTTGGGTGCATTCGGGACCGTTTGGTTGCCTTACGAAACTCGAGGCAAAACAGGCCGAACTACTGCAAAGTTCGTGCCACGAAGTCGCGTCGGAATTTTTCGCAACGAACGCACCGGATCCATCCTATTGGACCCTAAACTGACGTTTTGGTGTGTTTCGTAATATTTGGGTGCATTCGGGACCGTTTGGTTGCCTTACGAAACTCGGTGCAAAACGGGCCGAACTAGTGCAAAAGTTTGTGCCACGAGATCGCGTCGGTATTTTTCTCAACGAATGCACCCGATCCACCCCATTGGACCCTAAACTGACATTTTGGTGCGTTTCGTACTATTTGGGTGCATTCGGGACCGTTTGGTGGCCTGACGAAACTCGGTGCAAAACGGGCCGAGCTAGTGCAAAAGTTCGAGCCACAAGGTTGCTTCAGAATTATTCGCAACGAACACACCCGATCCACCCCATTAGACCCTAAACTGATGTTTTGGTGCGTTTCATACTATATGGGTGCATTCGGGACCGTTTGGTTGCCTTACGAAACTAGTTGCAAAACGGGCCGAATCTAGTGCAAAAGTTAGTGCCACGAAGTCACGACAGAATTTTTCGCAACGAACGCACCTGATCCACCCCATTAGACCCTACAGTAATGTTTTGGTGCGTTTCGTACTATTTGGGTGCAGTCGGGACCGTTTGGGGGCCCGACGAAACTCGGTGCAAAACGGGCCGAACTAGTGCAAAAGTTCGAGCCACGAGGTTGCATCAGAATTATTCACAACGAACGCACCCGATCCACCCCATTGGACCCTAAACTGATGTTTTGGTGCATTTCAAACTATTTGGGTGCATTCAGGACCGTTTGGTTGCCTTACGAAACTCGATGCAAAACAGGCCGAACTAGTGCAAAAGTTCGTGCCACGAAGTCGCGTCGGAATTTTTCGCAACGAACGCACCGGATCCACCCCATTGGACCCTAAACTGACGTTTTGGTGCGTTTCGTACTATTTGGGTGCATTCGGGACTGTTGGTTGCCTTACGAAAACTCGTGCAAACAGGCCGAACTAGTGCAAAAGTTCGTGCCACGAAGTCGCGTCGGAATTTTTCGCAACGAACGCACCCGGATCCACCCCATTGGAACCCTAAACTGACTGATTTTGGTGCTGTTTCGTACTATTTGGGTGCATTCGGGACCGTTTGGATTGCCTACGAAACTCGGTTGCAAAAACGGGCCGAACTAGTGCAAAAGTTCGTGCCACGAGGTCACGATCGGAATTTTTCAAACGAACGCACCCGATCCACCCCATTGGACCCTAAACTGAATTTTGGTGCGTTTCGTACTATTTGGGTGGCATTCGGGACCATTTGGTGGCCTGACGAAACTCGGTGCAAAAATGGGCCGAACTAGTGCAAAAGTTCGAGCCACGAGGTTGCTTCAGAATTATTCGCAACGAAACGCACCCGGTCCACCCCATTGGACCCTAAACTGACGTTTTGGTGCGTTTAGTACTATTTGGTGCATTCAGGACCGTTTGGTTGCCTGTACGAAACTCGAGTGCAAAACGGGCCGAACTAGTGCAAAAGTTCGTGCCACGAAGTCGCGTCAGAATTTTTCACAACGAACGCACCCGGATCCACCCCATTGGACCCTAAACTGACAGTTTGGTGTGTTTCGTACTATTTGGTTGCATTCGGGACCGTTTGGATGCCTTACGAAACTCGGTGCAAAACAGGCCGAACTAGTGCAAAAGTTCCGTGCCACGAGGTCGCGTCGGAATTTTTCACAACGAACGCACCCGATCCACCCCATTGGACCCTAAACTGACGTTTTGGTGTGTTTCGTACTATTTGGGTGCATTCGGGGACCGTTTGGTTGCCTTACGAAACTCTGTGGCAAAACGGGCCGAACTAGTGCAAAAGTTCGTGCCGTGATGTCGCGTCGGAATTTTTTGCAACGAATGCACCCGATCCACCCCATTGGACCCTAAACTGACTTTTTGGTGCGTTTTGTACTATTTGGTTGCATCGACGACCATTTGGTTGCCTTACGAAACTCGGTGCAAAAGGGCCGAACTAGTGCAAAAGTTCGTGCCACGAAGTCGCTTCAGAATTATTCGCAATGAACGCACCCGGTCGACCCCATTGACCCTAAACTGACGTTTTGGTGCGTTTAGTACTATTTGGGTGCATTCGGGAACTGTTTGGTTGCCCTTTGAAACTCGGTGCAAAACGGCCGAACTAGTGCAAAAGTTCGTGCCACGAAGTCAGCGTCGGAATTTGTCGCAACGAACGCACTCGATCCACCCCATTAGACCCTAAACTGATGTTTTGGTGCGTTTCGTACTATTTGGGTGCATTCGGGACCGTTTGATTGCCTGACGAAACTCGGTGCAAAACGGGCCGAGCTAGTGCAAAAGTTCGTGCCACGAGGTTCGCGTCAGGAATTTTTCGCAACGAACGCACCCGATCCACCCCATTGGACCCTAAACTGACAGTTTTGGTGCGTTTCGTACTATTGGGTGCATTCGGGACCGTTTGGTTGCCTTCCGGAACTCGATGCAAAACAGGCCGAACTAGTGCAAAAGTTCGTGCCACGAAGTCGCATCGGAATTTTTCGCAACGAACGCACCGGATCCATCCTATTGAACCCTAAACTGACGTTTTGGTGCGTTTCGTACTATTTGGGTGCATTCGGGACCGTTTGGTTGCCTTACAAACTCGGTGCAAAACGGGCCGAACTAGTGCAAAATTTCGTGCCACGAGGTCACATCGGTATTTTTCACAACGAACACACCCGATCCACCCCATTGGACCCTAAACTAACATTTTGGTGCGTTTCGTACTATTTGGGTGCATTCGCGACCGTTTGGTGGCCTGATGAAACTCGGTGAAAAACGGGCCGAGCTAGTGCAAAAGTTCGAGCCACGAGGTTGCTTCAGAATTATTCGCAACGAACGCACCCGATCCACCCCATTGGACCCTAAACTGACGTTTTGGTGCGTTTCGTACTATTTGGGTGCATTCGGGACCGTTTGGTTGCCTTACGAAACTCGATGCAAAAGCAGGCCGAACTAGTGCAAAAGTTCGTGCCACGAAGTCGCGTCGGAATTTTTTCGCAACGAACGCATCGGATCCATCCCATTGAACCCTAAACTGACGTTTTGGTGCGTTTCGTACTATTTGGGTGCATTCGGGACCGTTTGGTTGCCTTACGAAACTCAGTGCAAAACGGGCCGAACTAGTGCAAAAGTTCGTGCCACGAGGTCGACGTCGGTATTTGTCGACAACGAACGCACCCGATCCACCCCATTGGACCCTAAACTGACATTTTGGTGCGTTTTCGTACTATTTGGGTGCATTCGGGACCATTTGGTGGCCTGACGAAACTCGGTGCAAAACGGGCCGAGCTAGTGCAAAAGTTCGAAGCCACGAGGTTGCATCAGAATTATTCGCAACGAACGCACCCGATCCACCCCATTGGACCCTAAACTGACGTTTTGGTGCGTTTCGTACTATTTGGGTGCATTCGGGACCGTTTGGTTGCCTTACGAAACTCGATGCAAAACAGGCCGAACTAGTGCAAAAGTTCGTGCCACGAAGTCGCGTCGGAATTTTTCGCAACGAACGCACCGGATCCATCCCCATTGGACCCTAAACTGACGTTTTGGTGCGTTTCGTACTATTTGGGTGCATTCGGGACCGTTTGGTTGCCTTACGAAACTCGGTGCAAAACGGGCCGAACTAGTGCAAAAGTTCGTGCCACGAGGTCGCGTCGGTAATTTTCTCAACGAACGCACCCGATCCACCCCATTGGACCCTAAACTGACATTTTGGTGCGTTTCGTACTATTTGGGTGCATTCGGGACCGTTGGTGGCCTGACGAAACTCGGTGCAAAACGGGCCGAGCTAGTGCAAAGTTCGAGCCACGAAGGTTGCTTCAGAATTATTCGCAACGAACGCACCCGATCCACCCCATTGGACCCTAAACTGATGTTTTGGTGCGTTTCGTACTATTTGGGTGCATTCGGGACCGTTTGGTTGCCTTACGAAACTCGATGCAAAACAGGCCGAACTAGTGCAAAAGTTCGTGCCACGAAGTCGCGATCGGAATTTTTCGCAACGAACGCACTCGATCCACCCCATTGGACCCTAAACTGACGTTTTGGTGCGTTTCGTACTATTTGGGTGCATTCGGGACCGTTTGGTTGCCTGACGAAACTCGGTGCAAAACGGGCCGAACTAGTGCAAAAGTTCGAGCCACGAGGTTGCTTCAGAATTATTCGCAACGAACGCACCCGATCCACCCCATTGGACCCTAAACTGACGTTTTGGTGCGTTTCGTACTATTTGGGTGCATTCGGACCGTTTGGTTGCCTTACGAAACTCGATGCAAAACAGGCCGAACTAGTGCAAAAGTTCGTGCCACGAAGTCGCGTCGGAATTTTTCGCAACGAACGCACCGGATCCACCCCATTGGACCCTAAACTGACGTTTTGGTGCGTTCGTACTATTTGGGTGCATTCGGACCGTTTGGTTGCCTTACGAAACTCGGTGCAAAACGGGCCGAACTAGTGCAAAAGTTCGTGCCACGAGGTCGCGTTCGGAATTTTCACAATGAACGCACCCGATCCACCCCATTGGACCCTAAAGCTGACAGTTTGGTGTGTTTCGTACTATTTGGGTGCATTCGGGACCGTTTGGATGCCTTACGAAACTCGGTGTAAAACGGGCCGAACTAGTGCAAAAGTTCGTGTCCGGGGATGTCGCGATCGGAATTTTTTGCAACGAAATGCACCCGAATCCACCCCATTGGACCCTACACTGACGTTTTGGTGCGTTTCGTTACTATTTGGGTTGCATTCGGGACCGTTTGGTTGCCTTACGAAACTCGGTGCAAAACGGGCCGAACTAGTGCAAAAGTTCGTGCCACGAAGTCGCTGGCAGAATTTTCACAATGAAAGCACCCGGATCGACCCCATTGGACCCTAAACTGACGTTTTGGTGCGTTTAGTACTATTTGGATGCATTCGGGACCGTTTGGTTGCCCTTGACGAAACTCGGTGCAAAACGGGCCGAACTAGTGCAAAAGTTCGTGCCACGAAGTCGCGTCGGAATTTTTCACAACGAACGCACCCATCCACCCCATTGGACCCTAAACTGACATTTTGGTGCGTTTCGTACTATTTGGTGCATTCGGGACCGTTTGGATTGCCTTACGAAACTCGGTGCAAAACGGGCCGAACTAGTGCAAAAGTTCGTGCCACGAGGTCGCGTCGAATTTTCACAACGAACGCACCCGATCCGCCCCATTGGACCCTAAACTGACGGTGCGTTTCGTACTATTTGGGTTGCATTCGCGACCGTTTGGTGCCTTACGAAACTCGGTGCAAAACGGGCCGAACTAGTGCAAAAGTTCGGGCCACGAGTCGCGTCGGAATTGTTCGCAATGAACGCACCCGGTCGACCCCATTTGACCCTAAACTGACGTTTTGGTGCGTTTAGTACTATTTGGGTGCATTCGGGACCGTTTGGTTCCCCTTGAAACTCGGTGCAAAACGGGCCGAACTAGTGCAAAAGTTCGTGCCACGAGTCACGACGGAATTTGTCGCAACGAACGCACTCGATCCACCCCATTAGACCCTAAACTGATGTTTTGGTGCGTTTCGTACTATTTGGGTGCATTCGGGACCATTTGGTGGCCTGACGAAACTCTGTGCAAAACGGGCCGAACTAGTGCAAAAGTTCGAGCCACGAGGGTTGCTTCAGAATTATTCGCAACGAACGCACCCGATCCACCCCATTGGACCCTAAACTGACGTTTTGGTGCGTTTCGTACTATTTGGGTGCATTCAGGACCGTTTGGTTGCCTTACAAAACTCGATGCAAAACAGGCCGAACTAGTGCAAAAGTTCGTGCCACGAAGTCGCGTCAGAATTTTTCGCAACGAACGCATCGGATCCACCCCATTGGACCCTAAACTGACGTTTTGGTGCGTTTCGTACTATTTGGGTGCATTCGGGACCGTTTGGTTGCCTTACGAAACTCGGTGCAAAACGGGCCGAACTAGTGCAAAAGTTCGTGCCACGAGGTCGCGTCGGAATTATTTTCACAAACGAACGCACCTGATCCACCCCATTGGACCCTAAACTGACATGTTTGGTGCGTTTCGTACTATTTGGGTGCATTCGCGACCGTTTGGTGGCCTGACGAAACTCGGTGCAAAACGGGCCGAACTAGTGCAAAAGTTCGAGCCACGAGGTTGCTTCAGAATTATTCGCAACGAACGCACCCGATCCACCCCATTGGACCTAAACTGACGTTTTGGTGCGTTTCGTACTATTGTGGGTGCATTCAGGACCGTTTGGTTGCCTTACGAAAACTCGATACAAAACAGGCCGAACTAGTGCAAAAGTTCGTGCCACGAAGTCGCAGTCGGAATTTTTCGCAACGAACGCATCGGATCCACCCCATTGGACCCTAAACTGACGTTTTGGTGCGTTTCGTACTATTTGGGTGCATTCGGGAACCGTTTGGATTGCCCTGACGAAACTCGGTGCAAAACGGGCCGAGCTAGTGCAAAAGTTCGATGCCACGAGTTCGCTTCAGAATTATTTCACAACGAACGCACCCGATCCACCCCATTGGACCCTAAACTGACAGTTTTGGTGCGTTTCGTACTATTTGGGTGCATTCGGGACCGTTTGGATGCCTGACGAAACTCGGTGCAAAACGGGCCGAAGCTAGTGCAAAAGTTCGATGCCACGAGGTCTGCTTCAGAATTATTCGCAACGAACGCACCCGATCCACCCCATTGGACCCTAAACTGACAGTTTTGGTGCGTTTCGTACTATTTGGGTGCATTCGGGACCGTTTGGTTGCCTTACGAAACTCGGTGCAAAACAGGGCCGAACTAGTGCAAAAGTTCGTGCCACGAAGGTCGCGTCGGAATTTTCGCAACGAACGCACCGATCCACCCCATTGGACCCTAAACTGACGTTTGGTGCGTTTCGTACTATTTGGGTGCATTCGGGACCGTTTGGTTGCCTTACGAAACTCGGTGCAAAACGGGCCGAACTAGTGCAAAAGTTCGTGCCACGAAGGTCGCGTCGGAATTATTCGCAACGAACGCACCCGGATCCACCCCATTGGACCCTAAACTGAATGTTTGGTGCGTTTCAGTACTATTTGGGGTGCATTCGGGACCGTTTGGTTGCCTATACGAAACTCTGTGCAAAACGGGCCGAACTAGTGCAAAAGTTCGTGCCACGAAGGTCACGTCGGAATTTTTCACAACGAACGCACCGATTCCACCCCATTGACCCTAAACTGACATGTTTTGGTGCGTTTCGTACTATTTGGTGCATTCGGGACCGTTTGTGGCCTGACGAAACTCGGTGCAAAACGGGCCGAGCTAGTGCAAAAGTTCGAACCACGAGGTTGCTTCAGAATTATTCGCAACGAACGCACCCGATCCACCCCATTGGACCCTAAACTGACGTTTTGGTGCTGTTTCGTACTATTGGGTGCATTCGGGACCGTTTTGGTTGCCTTACGGAACTCGATGCAAACAGGCCGAACTAGTGCAAAAGTTCGTGCCACGAAGTCGCGTCGGAATTTTTCGCACGAACGCACCGGATCCACCTATTGACCCTAAACATGATGTTTTGGTGCGTTTCGTACTATTTGGGTGGCATTCGGGACCGTTTGGTTGCCTTACGAAACTCGGTGCAAAACGGGCCGAACTAGTGCAAAAGTTCGTGCCACGAGGTCACGTCGGTATTTTTCACAACGAACGCACCCGATCCACCCCATTGGACCCTAAACTGACATTTTGGTGTGTTTCGTACTATTTGGGTGCATTCGCGACCGTTTGGTGGCCTGACGAAACTCGGTGCAAAACGGGCCGAGCTAGTGCAAAAGTTCGAACCACGAGGTTGCTTCAGAATTATTCGCAACGAACGCACCCGATCCACCCCATTGGACCCTAAACTGACGTTTTGGTGCGTTTCGTACTATTTGGGTGCATTCAGGACCGTTTGGTTGCCTTACAAAACTCGATGCAAAACAGGCCGAACTAGTGCAAAAGTTCGTGCCACGAAGTCGCATCGGAATTTTTCGCGACGAACGCATCGGATCCACCCCATTGGACCCTAAACTGACGTTTTGGTGCGTTTCGTACTATTTGTGTGCATTCGGGACCGTTTGATTGCCTGACGAAACTCGGTGCAAAACGGGCCGAGCTAGTGCAAAAGTTCGAGCCACGAGGTTGCTTCAGAATTATTCGCAACGAACGCACCCGATCCACCCCATTGGACCCTAAACTGACGTTTTGGTGCGTTTCGTACTATTTGGGTGCATTCGGGACCGTTTGGTTGCCTTACGGAACTCGATGCAAAACAGGCCGAACTAGTGCAAAAGTTCGTGCCACGAAGTCGCGTCGGAATTTTTCGCAACGAACGCACCGGATCCATCCTATTGAACCCTAAACTGATGTTTTGGTGCGTTTCGTACTATTTGGGTGCATTCGGGACCGTTTGGTTGCCTTACGAAACTCGGTGCAAAACGGGCCGAACTAGTGCAAAAGTTCGTGCCACGAGGTCACGTCGGTATTTTTCACAACGAACGCACCGATCCACCCCATTGGACCCTAAACTGACATTTTGGTGCGTTTCGTACTAATTTGGGTGCATTCGCGACCGTTTGGTGGCCTGACGAAACTCGGTGCAAAACGGGCCGAGCTAGTGCAAAAGTTCGAACCACGAGGTTGCTTCAGAATTATTCGCAACGAACGCACCCGATCCACCCCATTGGACCCTAAACTGACGTTTTGGTGCGTTTCGTACTATTTGGGTGCATTCAGGACCGTTTGGTTGCCTTACAAAACTCGATGCAAAACAGGCCGAACTAGTGCAAAAGTTCGTGCCACGAAGTCGCATCGGAATTTTTCGCAACGAACGCATCGGATCCACCCCATTGGACCCTAAACTGACGTTTTGGTGCGTTTCGTACTATTTGTGTGCATTCGGGACCGTTTGATTGCCTGACGAAACTCGGTGCAAAATGGGCCGAGCTAGTGCAAAAGTTCGAGCCACGAGGTTGCTTCAGAATTATTCGCAACGAACGCACCCGATCCACCCCATTGGACCCTAAACTGACGTTTTGGTGCGTTTCGTACTATTTGGGTGCATTCGGGACCGTTTGGTTGCCTTACGAAACTCGGTGCAAAACGGGCCGAGCTAGTGCAAAAGTTCGAAGCCACGAGGTTGCTTCAGAATTATTCGCAACGAACGCACCCGATCCACCCCATTGGACCCTAAACTGACGTTTTGGTGCGTTCGTACTATTTGGGTGCATTCGGGACCGTTTGGTTGCCTTACGGAACTCGATGCAAACAGGCCGAACTAGTGCAAAAGTTCGTGCCACGAAGTCGCGTCGGAATTTTCGCAACGAACGCACCGGATCCATCCCTATTGAACCCTAAACTGATGTTTTGGTGCGTTTCCGTACTATTTGGGTGCATTCGGGACCGTTTGGTTGCCTTACGAACTCGGTGCAAAACGGCCGAACTAGTGCAAAAGTTCGTGCCACGAGGGTCACGTCGGTAATTTTTCACAACGAACGCACCCGATCCACCCCATTGGACCCTAAACTGACATTTTGGTGTGTTTCGTACTATTTGGGTGCATTCGGCGACCGTTTGGTGCCTGACGAAACTCGGTGCAAAACGGGCCGAGCTAGTGCAAAAGTTCGTAGCCACGAGGTTGCTTCAGAATTATTCGCAACGAACGCACCCGATCCACCCCATTGGACCCTAAACTGACGTTTTGGTGCGTTTCGTACTATTTGGGTGCATTCGGGACCGTTTGGTTGCCTTACGAAACTCGATGCAAAACAGGCCGAACTAGTGCAAAAGTTCGTGCCACGAAGTCGCAGTCGGAATTTTTCGCAACGAACGCATCCGGATCCACCCCATTGGACCCTAAACTGACGTTTTGGTGCGTTTCGTACTATTTGGTGTGCATTCGGGACCGTTTGGATTGCCTGACGAAACTCGGTGCAAAACGGGCCGAGCTAGTGCAAAGTTCGATGCCACGAGGTTGCTTCAGAATTATTTTCACAACGAACGCACCGATCCACCCCATTGGACCCTAAACTGACATTTTGGTGCGTTTCGTACTATTTGGGTGCATTCGGACCGTTTGGTTGCCTTACGAAACTCGGTGCAAAACGGGCCGAACTAGTGCAAAAGTTCGTGCCACGAGGTCGCGTCGGAATTTTTCACAACGAACGCACCCGATCCGCCCCATTGGACCCTAAACTGACGTATTGGTGCGTTTCGTACTATTTGGGTGCATTCGGAGCTATTTGGTTGCCTTACAAAACCTGGTGCAAAACTGGAACGAACTAGTGCAAAATTTCGTGCCACGAAGTCGCGCGGAATATTCGCAACTGAACGAACCCGGTCGACCCCATTGACCCTAAACTGATGTTTTGGTGCGTTTAGTACTATTTGGGTGCATTCGGGACTGTTTGGTTGCCCTCTGAAACTCGGTGCAAAACGGGCCGAACTAATGCAAAAGTTAGTGCCACGAAGTCACGACGAATTTGTCGCAACGAACGCACCGATCCACCCATTAGACCCTAAACTGATGTTTTGGTGCGTTTCGTACTATTTGGGTGCATTCGGGACCATTTGGGTGGCCTGACGAAACTCTGTGCAAAAACGGGCCGAACTAGTGCAAAAGTTCGAACCACGAGGTTGCTTCAGAATTATTCGCAACGAACGCACCCGATCCACCCCATTGGACCCTAACTGACGTTTTGGTGCGTTTCGTACTATTTGGGTGCATTCGGGACCGTTTGGTTGCCTTATGGAACTCGATGCAAAACAGGCCGAACTAGTGCAAAAGTTCGTGCCACGAAGTCGCGTCGGAATTTTTCGCAACGAACGCACCGGATCCATCCTATTGAACCCTAAACTGATGTTTTGGTGCGTTTCGTACTATTTGGGTGCATTCGGGACCGTTTGGTTGCCTTACGAAACTCGGTGCAAAACGGGCCGAACTAGTGCAAAAGTTCGTGCCACGAGGTCACGTCGGTATTTTTCACAACGAACGCACCCGATCCACCCCATTGGACCCTAAACTGACATTTTGGTGTGTTTCGTACTATTTGGGTGCATTCGCGACCGTTTGGTGGCCTGACGAAACTCGGTGCAAAACGGGCCGAGCTAGTGCAAAAGTTCGAACCACGAGGTTGCTTCAGAATTATTCGCAACGAACGCACCCGATCCACCCCATTGGACCCTAAACTGACGTTTTGGTGCGTTTCGTACTATTTGGGTGCATTCAGGACCGTTTGGTTGCCTTACAAAACTCGATGCAAAACAGGCCGAACTAGTGCAAAAGTTCGTGCCACGAAGTCGCATCGGAATTTTTCGCGAACGAACGCATCGGATCCACCCCATTGGACCCTAAAATGACGTTTTGGTGCGTTTCGTACTATTTGTGTGCATTCGGGCCGTTTGATTGCCTGACGAAACTCGGTGCAAAACGGGCCGAGCTAGTGCAAAAGTTCGAGCCACGAGGTTGCTTCAGAATTATTCGCAACGAACGCACCCGATCCACCCCATTGGACCCTAAACTGACGTTTTGGTGCGTTTCGTACTATTTGGGTGCATTCGGGACCGTTTGGTTGCCTTACGGAACTCGATGCAAAACAGGCCGAACTAGTGCAAAAGTTCGTGCCACGAAGTCGCGTCGGAATTTTTCGCAACGAACGCACCGGATCCATCCTATTGAACCCTAAACTGATGTTTTGGTGCGTTTCGTACTATTTGGGTGCATTCGGGACCGTTTGGTTGCCTTACGAAACTCGGTGCAAAACGGGCCGAACTAGTGCAAAAGTTCGTGCCACGAGGTCACGTCGGTATTTTTCACAACGAACGCAACCGATCCACCCCATTGGACCCTAAACTGACATTTTGGTGCGTTTCGTACTAATTGGGTGCATTCGCGACCGTTTGGTGGCCTGACGAAACTCGGTGCAAAACGGGCCGAGCTAGTGCAAAAGTTCGAACCACGAGGTTGCTTCAGAATTATTCGCAACGAACGCACCCGATCCACCCCATTGGACCCTAAACTGACGTTTTGGTGCGTTTCGTACTATTTGGGTGCATTCAGGACCGTTTGGTTGCCTTACAAAACTCGATGCAAAACAGGCCGAACTAGTGCAAAAGTTCGTGCCACGAAGTCGCATCGGAATTTTTCGCAACGAACGCATCGGATCCACCCCATTGGACCCTAAACTGACGTTTTGGTGCGTTTCGTACTATTTGTGTGCATTCGGGACCGTTTGATTGCCTGACGAAACTCGGTGCAAAATGGGCCGAGCTAGTGCAAAAGTTCGAGCCACGAGGTTGCTTCAGAATTATTCGCAACGAACGCACCCGATCCACCCCATTGGACCCTAAACTGACGTTTTGGTGCGTTTCGTACTATTTGGGTGCATTCGGGACCGTTTGGTTGCCTTACGAAACTCGGTGCAAAACGGGCCGAACTAGTGCAAAAGTTCGTGCCACGAGGTCGCGTCGGAATTTTTCACAACGAACGCACCCGATCCGCCCCATTGGACCCTAAACTGACGTATTGGTGCGTTTCGTACTATTTGGGTGGCATTCGGGGCTATTTGGTTGCCTTACGAAACCTGGTGCAAAACTGGACGAACTAGTGCAAAATTTCGTGCCACGAAGTCGCGTCGGAATTATTCGCAATGAACGAACCCGGTCGACCCCATTTGACCCTAAACTGATGTTTTGGTGCGTTTAGTACTATTTGGGTGCATTCGGGACTGTTTGGTTCCCTCTTGAAACTCGGTGCAAAACGGGCCGAACTAATGCAAAAGTTAGTGCCACGAAGTCACGACGAAATTTGTCGCAACGAACGCACTCGATCCACCCCATTAGACCCTAAACTGATGTTTTGGTGCGTTTCGTACTATTTGGGTGCATTCGGGACCAGTTTGGTGGCCTGACGAAACTCTGTGCAAAACGGGCCGAACTAGTGCAAAAGTTCGAACCACGAGGTTGCTTCAGAATTATTCGCAACGAACGCACCCGATCCACCCCATTGGACCCTAAACTGACGTTTTGGTGCGTTTCGTACTATTTGGGTGCATTCGGGACCGTTTGGTTGCCTTACGGAACTCGATGCAAAACAGGCCGAACTAGTGCAAAAGTTCGTGCCACGAAGTCGCGTCGGAATTTTTCGCAACGAACGCACCGGATCCATCCTATTGAACCCTAAACTGATGTTTTGGTGCGTTTCGTACTATTTGGGTGCATTCGGGACCGTTTGGTTGCCTTACGAAACTCGGTGCAAAACGGGCCGAACTAGTGCAAAAGTTCGTGCCACGAGGTCACGTCGGTATTTTTCACAACGAACGCACCCGATCCACCCCATTGGACCCTAAACTGACATTTTGGTGCGTTTCGTACTATTTGGGTGCATTCGCGACCGTTTGGTGGCCTGACGAAACTCGGTGCAAAACGGGCCGAGCTAGTGCAAAAGTTCGAACCACGAGGTTGCTTCAGAATTATTCGCAACGAACGCACCCGATCCACCCCATTGGACCCTAAACTGACGTTTTGGTGCGTTTCGTACTATTTGGGTGCATTCAGGGACCGTTTGGTTGCCTTACGAAACTCGATGCAAAACAGGCCGAACTAGTGCAAAAGTTCGTGCCACGAAGTCGCGTCGGAATTTTTCGCAACGAACGCATCGGATCCACCCCATTGGACCCTAAACTGACGTTTGGTGCGTTTCGTACTATTTGGTGCATTCGGGACCGTTTGGTTGCCTTACGAAACTCGGTGCAAAACGGGCCGAACTAGTGCAAAAGTTCGTGCCACGAGTCGCGTCGGAATTTTTCGCAAACGAACGCACCCGATCCACCCATTGGACCCTAAACTGACATTTTGGTGTTTTGTACTATTTGGGTGCATTCGGGACCGTTTGGTTGCCTTACGAAACTCGGTGCAAAACGGGCCGAACTAGTGCAAAAGTTCGCCACGAGTCGCTCGGAATTTTCGCAACGAACGCACCCGATCCACCCCATTGGACCCTAAACTGACGTTTTGGTGCGTTTCGTACTATTTGGGTGCATTCGGGACCGTTTGGTGCCTTACGAAACTCGGTGCAAACGGCCGAACTAGTGCAAAAGTTCGTGCCACGAGTCGCTCGGAATTTTCGCAACGAACGCACCGATCCACCCCATTGGACCCTAAACTGACGTTTTGGTGCGTTTCGTACTATTTGGGTGCATTCGGGACCGTTTGGTTGCCTACGAAACTCGGTGCAAAACGGGCCGAACTAGTGCAAAAGTTCGTGCCACGAGTCGATCGGAATTTTCGCAACGAACGCCTCGGATCCATCCCTATTGAACCCTAAACTGATGTTTTGGGTGCGTTTCGTACTATTTGGGTGCATTCGGGACCGTTTGGTGCCTGACGAAACTCGGTGCAAAACGGGCCGAACTAGTGCAAAAGTTCGTAGCCACGAGGTCACGTCGGATATTTTCAGCAACGAACGCACCCGATCCACCCATTGGACCCTAAACTGACAGTTTTGGTGCGTTTCGTAGCTATTTGGGTGCATTCGCGGACCGTTTGGTTGCCTGACGAAACTCGATGCAAAACGGGCCGAAGCTAGTGCAAAAGTTCGTAGCCACGAAGTTGCGTCAGAATTATTCGCAACGAACGCACCCGATCCACCCTATTGGAACCCTAAACTGAAGTTTGGTGCGTTTTCGTACTATTTGGGTGCATTCAGGACCGTTTGGTTGCCTTACGAAACTCGATGCAAAACAGGGCCGAACTAGTGCAAAAGTTCGTGCCCACGAAGGTCACGTCGGAATTTTTCACAACGAACGCAATCCGATCCACCCCATTGGACCCTAAACTGACATTTTGGTGCGTTTCGTACTATTTGGGTGCATTCGGGACCGTTTGGTTGCCTGACGAAACTCGGTGCAAAACGGGCCGAGCTAGTGCAAAAGTTCGAACCACGAGGTTGCTTCAGAATTATTCGCAACGAACGCACCCGATCCACCCCATTGGACCCTAAACTGACGTTTTGGTGCGTTTCGTACTATTTGGGTGCATTCGGGACCGTTTGGTTGCCTTACGGAACTCGATGCAAAACAGGCCGAACTAGTGCAAAAGTTCGTGCCACGAAGTCGCGTCGGAATTTTTCGCAACGAACGCACCGGATCCATCCTATTGAACCCTAAACTGATGTTTTGGTGCGTTTCGTACTATTTGGGTGCATTCGGGACCGTTTGGTTGCCTTACGAAACTCGGTGCAAAACGGGCCGAACTAGTGCAAAAGTTCGTGCCACGAGGTCACGTCGGAATTTTTCACAACGAACGCACCCGATCCACCCCATTGGACCCTAAACTGACATTTTGGTGTGTTTCGTACTATTTGGGTGCATTCGCGACCGTTTGGTGGCCTGACGAAACTCGGTGCAAAACGGGGCCGAGCTAGTGCAAAAGTTCGAACCACGAGGTTGCTTCAGAATTATTCGCAACGAACGCACCCGATCCACCCCATTGGACCCTAAACTGACGTTTTGGTGCGTTTCGTACTATTTGGGTGCATTCAGGACCGTTTGGTTGCCTTACAAAACTCGATGCAAAACAGGCCGAACTAGTGCAAAGTTCGTGCCACGAAGTCGCATCGGAATTTTTCGCCGACGAACGCATCGGATCCACCCCATTGGACCCTAAAATGACGTTTTGGTGCGTTTCGTACTATTTGTGTGCATTCGGGGCCGTTTGATTGCCTGACGAAACTCGGTGCAAAACGGGCCGAGCTAGTGCAAAAGTTCGAGCCACGAGGTTGCTTCAGAATTATTCGCAACGAACGCACCCGATCCACCCCATTGGACCCTAAACTGACGTTTTGGTGCGTTTCGTACTATTTGGGTGCATTCGGGACCGTTTGGTTGCCTTACGGAAACTCGATGCAAAACAGGCCGAACTAGTGCAAAAGTTCGTGCCACGAAGTCGCGTCGGAATTTTTCGCAACGAACGCACCGGATCCATCCTATTGAACCCTAAACTGATGTTTTGGTGCGTTTCGTACTATTTGGGTGCATTCGGGACCGTTTGGTTGCCTTACGAAACTCGGTGCAAAACGGGCCGAACTAGTGCAAAAGTTCGTGCCACGAGGTCACGTCGGTATTTTTCACAACGAACGCACCCGATCCAACCCCATTGGACCCTAAACTGACGATTTGGTGCGTTTCGTACTATTGGGTGCATTCGCGACGTTGGTGGCCTGACGAAACTCGGTGGCAAAACGGGCCGAGCTAGTGCAAAAGTTCGAACCACGAGGTTGCTTCAGAATTATTCGCAACGAACGCACCCGATCCACCCCATTGGACCCTAAACTGACGTTTTGGTGCGTTTCGTACTATTTGGGTGCATTCGGACCGTTTGGTTGCCTTACAAACTCGATGCAAAACGGCCGAACTAGTGCAAAAGTTCGTGCCACGAAGTCGCATCGGAATTTTTCGCACGAACGCACGGATCCACCCCATTGGACCCTAAACTGACGTTTTGGTGCGTTTCGTACTATTTGGTGCATTCGGGACCGTTTGGTTGCCTGACGAAACTCGGTGCAAAAGGGCCGAGCTAGTGCAAAAGTTCGAGCCACGAGGTTTCGAATTATTCGCAACGAACGCACCCGATCCACCCCATTGGACCCTAAACTGACGTTTTGGTGCGTTTCGTACTATTTGGGTGCATTCGGGACCGTTTGGTGGCCTTACGAAACTCGGTGCAAAACGGCCGAACTAGTGCAAAAGTTCGTGCCAGTCGCGTCGGAATTTTTCAACGAACGCACCCGATCCACCCCATTGGACCCTAAACTGACGTTTTGGTGCGTTTCGTACTATTTGGGTGCATTCGGGTTTTGGTTGCCTTACGAAACTCGGTGCAAAACGGGCCGAACTAGTGCAAAAGTTCGTGCCACGAGGTCGCGTCGGATTTTCGCAACGAACGCACCCGACCCCATTGGACCCTAAACTGATGTTTGGTGCGTTTACTATTTGGGTGCATTCGGGACCGTTTGGTTCCTACGAAACTCGGTGCAAAACGGGCCGAACTAGTGCAAAAGTTCGTGCCACGAGGTCACGAAATTTTCGCAACGAACGCACCGATCCACCCCATTGGACCCTAAACTGATGTTTTGGTGCGTTTCGTACTATTTGGGTGCATTCGGGACCGTTTGGTGCCTTACGAAACGTGCAAAACGGCCGAACTAGTGCAAAAGTGCGACCACGAGGTTGCTTCAATTTTCGCAACGAACGCACCCGATCCACCCCATTGGACCCTAAACTGACGTTTGGTGCGTTTCGTACTATTGGGTGCATTCGGGACCGTTTGGTTGCCTTACGAAACTCGGTGCAAAACGGCCGAACTAGTGCAAAAGTTCGTGCCACGAAGTCGCTCGGAATTTTCACAACGAACGCACCGATCCACCCCATTGGACCCTAAACTGATGTTTGGTGCGTTTCGTACTATTTGGGTGCATTCGGGACCGTTGGTTGCCTGACGAAACGGTGCAAAACGGCCGAACTAGTGCAAAAGTTCGTGCCACGAGGTCTCGAATTTTCGCAACGAACGCACCCGATCCACCCATTGGACCCTAAACTGACGTTTTGGGTGTTTCGTACTATTTGGGTGCATTCGGACCGTTGGTGCCTTACGAAACTCGGTGCAAAACGGCCGAACTAGTGCAAAAGTTCGTGCCACGAAGTTCGCTCGGAATTTTCGCAACGAACGCACCGGATCCACCCCATTGGACCCTAAACTGACGTTTTGGTGCGTTTCGTACTATTTGGGTGCATTCGGGACCGTTTGGTTGCCTTACGAAACTCGTGCAAACGGGCCGAACTAGTGCAAAAGTTCGCCACGAGGTCGCATCGGAATTTTCGCAACGAACGCACCCGATCCACCCCATTGGACCCTAAACTGACGTTTTGGTG
>NW_024376739.1:0-27243 GCF_016808335.1 Panicum virgatum
ACCAAACAGGTCCCGAATGCACCAAATAGTACAAACGCACCAAAACATCAGTTTAGGGTCAATGGGGTGGATCGGGTGCGTTCGTTGCGAAAAATTCCGACGCGACTTCATGGCACGAACTTTTGCACTAGTTCGGGCCCGTTTTGCACCGAGTTTCGAAAGGCAACCAAACGGCCCCGAATGCACCAATAGTACGAAACGCACCAAAACGTCAGTTAGGGTCTAATGGGGTGGATTGGGTGCGTTCGTTGTGAAAATTCCGACGCGACTTCGTGCAACACGAACTTTTGCACTAGTTCGGCCCGTTTTGACCGAGTTTCGTAAGGCAACCAAAAGTCCGAATGCCCCCAAATGGTACGAAACGCACCAAAACGTTAGTTTAGGGTCCAATGGGGTGGGATCGGGTGCGTTCGTTGTGAAAAATTCCGACGCGACTTCGTGGCACGAACTTTTGCACTAGTTCGGCCCGTTTTGCACCGAGTTTCGTAAGGCAACCAAACGGCCCCGAATGCACCCAAAATAGTACGAAATGCACCAACGTCAGTTTAGGGTCTAATGGGGTGGATTGGGTGCGTTCGTTGGAAAAATTCCGACGCGACTTCGTGGCACGAACGTTGCACTAGTTCGGCCCGTTTTGCACCGAGTTTCGAAGGCAACCAAACGTCCCGATGCACCCAAATTATGAACCAAAAAAAAATGTTTAGGGTCTAATGGGTGGGGGTGCGTTCGTTGCGAAAAATTCCAACGCGACTTCGGCACGAACTTTTGCACTAGTTTGGCCCGTTTTGCACCGAGTTTCATAAGGCAACCAAATGGTCCCGAATGCACCCAAATGTACGAAATGCACCAAACTGTCAGTTTAGGGTCCTAATGGGGTGGATCGGGGTGTGTTCGTTGCGAAAATTAAGACGCGACTTCGTGGCACGAACTTTTGCACT
Organism: Panicum virgatum; assembly: GCF_016808335.1. NCBI lineage: Eukaryota > Viridiplantae > Streptophyta > Magnoliopsida > Poales > Poaceae > Panicum > Panicum virgatum. Next base: position 939 of record NW_024376739.1, read on the forward strand.
AGTTCGGCCCATTTTGCACCGAGTTTCGTAAGGCAACCAAAAAGGTCCCGAATGCACCCAAATGGTACGAAACGCACCAAAACGTTAGGTTTAGAGGGACCAATGGGGTGGATCGGGTGCGTTCGTTGTGAAAAATTCCGACGCGACTTCGTGGCACGAACTTTTGCCACTAGTTCTCGGCCCGTTTTGCACCGAGTTTCGTAAGGCAACCAAACGGCCCCGAATGCACCCAAATAGTACGAAATGCTTAAAAACGTCAGTTTAGATTCCAATGGGGTGGATTGGGTGCGTTCGTTGTTAAAAAATTCCGATGCGACTTCGTGGCACGAACTTTTGTACTAGTTTTTGCCCGTCGTATACTGAGTTTCATAAGGCAATCAAACGGTCCCGAATGCACTCAAATTGTACGAAACACACCAAATGTTAGTATAGGGTCTAATGGGGTGGTTCGGGTGCGTTCGTTGCGAAAAATTCCGACGCGACTTCGTGGCACGAACTTTTGCACTAGTTCGGCCCGTTTGCACCGAGTTTCATAAGGCAACCAAATGGTCCCGAATGCACCCAAATAGTACGAAACGCACCAAAAGGTCAGTTTAGGGTCCAATGGGGTGGATCGGGTGTGTTCGTTGCAAAAAATTCTGACGTGACTTCATGGCACGAACTTTTGCACTATTTCAGCCCGTTTGCACCGAGTTTCGTAGGCAACTAACGGCCCAGATGCACCCAAATAGTATGAAATGCACCAAACATTAGTTTAGGGTCTAATGGGGTGGATTGGGTGCGTTCGTTGTGAAACATTCCGTCGCGACTTCGTGGCACGAACTTTTGCACTAGTTCGGCCCGTTTTTCACCAGATTTCGTAAGGCAACCAAAAGGTTAAGCACCCAAATGGTACGAAACGCACCAAAACATTAGTTTAGGGTCAAATGTGGAGGATTGGGTGCGTTCGTTGAAAAAAAATTCCGACGTGACTTCATGGCACGAACTTTTGCACTAGTTCGGCCGTTTTGCACCGTGTTTCGTAAGGCAACCAAACGGCCCCGAATGCACCAAAATAGTATGAAATGCACCAAAATGTCAGTTTAGGGGTCGGATGGGGTGGATGGGGTGGGTTCGTTGTGAAAATTATTCCGATGCTGCGTGAAACTTCCGTGGCACGAACGTTTTGCAGCACTAGTTCGGCTCATTTTTGCACCGAGTTTCGTAAGGCAAACCAAAAGGTCCCGAATGCACCCAAATGGTACGAACGCCCCCAAAACATCAGTTAGGGGTCTAATGGGGAGGATCGGGTACGTTCGGGTTGCAAAAAAAATTCCGACTGTGACTTCATGGCATGACTTTTGCACTAGTTTGGCCCGTTTTGCACCGAGTTTCGTAAGGCAACCACAGTGCCCGAATGCACCCCAAATTGTACCAAAACGACACCAAAAAAACATCAATCTTTAGGGTCCAATGGGGGTGGAATCGGGTGCATTCGTTGCGAAAAAATTCTGACGCAACTTCGTGGCACGGACCTTTTGCACTAGTTTTCGGCCCGTTTGTGCACCGAGTTTCGTAAGGCACCCAACCGTCTCGAATGCACCCAACGTACGTATCGCGCCAAAACGTCAGTTTAGAGTCCAATGGGGTGGATTGGGTGCGTTCGTTATGAAAAATTCCGACGCGACTTCGTGGCACGAACATATGCACTAGTTTTGCCCGTTGTATACTGAGTTTCGTAAGGCAACCAAAAGGTTCCGAATGCACCCAAATGGTACGAAACGCACCAAAACGTTAGTTTAGGGTCCAATGGGGTGGATCAGGTGCGTTCGTTGCAAAAAATTCCGACGTGACTTTATGGGACGAAAATATGCACTAGTTCGGCCCGTTTTGCACCGAGTTTCGTAAGGCAACCAAACGGCCCTGAATGCACCCAAATAGTACGAAATGCTTAAAAAACGTCAGTTTAGAGACCAATGGGGTGGATTGGGTGCGTTCGTTGTGAAAAATTCTGACGCGACTTCGTGGCACGAACATATGCACTAGTTCGGGCCCGTTTTGTACCGAGTTTCGTAAGGCAACCAAAAGGTCCCAAATGCACCCAAATGGTACGAAACGCACCAAAACGTTAGTTTAGGGTCCAATGGGGTGGATCAGGTGCGTTCTTTGCGAAAAATTTCGGTGCGGACTTCGTGGCATGAACTTTTGTACTAGTTTTGGCCCGTTGTATACTGAGTTTTGTAAGGCAATCAAATGTCCCGAATACACCCAAATTGTACGAAACGCACCAAAATGTTAGTATAGGGTCTAATGGGGTGGTTCGGGTGCGGTTCGTTGCGAAAAATTCTGACGCGACTTCGTTGCACGACCTTTGCACTAGTTCGGCCCGTTTTGCACCGAGTTTCATAATGCAACCAAACGGTCCCGAATGCACCCAAATAGTATGAAACGCACTGAAATGTCAGTTTAGAGTCTAATGGGTGGATCGGGTGTGTTCGTTGTGAAAAATTCCGATGCGACTTCGTGGCACAACTTTTGCACTAGTTTGGCCCGTTTTGCATCGAGTTTTGTAAGGCAACCAAACAGCCCCGAATGCACCCAAATAGTACAAAATGCACCAAAACATCAGTTTAGGGTCCAATGGGGTGGATTGGGAGCATTCGTTGTGAAAATTCCGACGCGACTTTCGTTTCACGAACTTTTGCACTAGCTCGGACCGTTTTGCACCGAGTTTCGTAAGGCAACCAAACGGAGCCCTGAATGCACCCAAATAGTACGAAACGCTTAAAACATCAGTTTAGAGTCCAATGGGGTGGATAGGGTGCGTTCGTTGTGAAAATTCCGACGCGACTTCGTGGCACGAACATATGCACTAGTTTCGGCCCGTTTTGGCACCGAGTTTCGTAAGGCAACCAAAAGGTTCCGAATGCACCCAAAGGGTACGAACGCACCAAAACGTCAATTTAGGGTCCAATGGGGTGGATCGGGTGCATCGTTGCGAAAAATTCTGACGCGACTTCGTGGCACGACCTTTTGCACTAGTTCGGGCCCGTTTTGCACCGAGTTTCGAAAGGCAACCAACGGTCCCGAATGCATCCACATAGTATGAAACGCACCAAAACATCAGTTTAGGGTCTAATGAGGTGGTTTGAGTGCATTCGTTGCGAAAAATCCAACGCGACTTCGCGGCACGAACTTTTGCACTAGTTCGGCCCGTTTTGGCACCGAGTTTCATAAGGCAACCAAAATGGTCCCGAATGCACCCAAATAGTACGAAACGCACCAAAATGTCAGTTTAGAGTCCAATGGGGTGGATCGGGTGTGATCGTTGCGGAAAATTCAGACGCGACTTCGTGGCACGAACTTTTGCACTAGTTCGGGCCCGTTTTGCACCGAGTTCGTAAGGCAATCAAAAGGTCCCGAATGCACCCAAATGGTACGAAACGCCACCAAAACGTTAGTTTAGGGTCCAATGGGGTGGATCGGGTGCGTTCGTTGTGAAAAATTCCGACGCGACTTTCGTGGCACGAACTTTTGCACTAGTTCGGCCCGTTTTGCACCGAGTTTCGTAAGGCAACCAAACGGCCCCGAATGCACCCAAATAGTACGAAATGCTTAAAAAACGTCAGTTTAGAGACCAATGGGGTGGATTGGGTGCGTTCGTTGTGAAAAATTCCGACGCGACTTCATGGCACGAACATATGCACTAGTTCGGCCCGTTTTGCACTGAGTTTCTTAAGGCAACCAAAAGGTCCCGAATGCACCCAAATGGTACCAAACGCACCAAAACATTAGTTTAGGGTCCAATGGGGTGGATCGGGTGCGTTCGTTGCGAAAATTCCGACGCGACTTCGTGGCACGAACTTTTGTACTAGTTTTGCCCGTCGTATACTGAGTTTCATAAGGCAATCAAACGGTCCCGAATGCACCCAAATTGTACGAAACCACCAAAATGTCAGTTTAGGTCCAATGGGGTGGATCGGGTGTGTTCGTTGCGAAAAATTCAGACGCGACTTCCGTGCCACGAACTTTTGCACTAGTTCGGCCCGTTTGCACTGAGTTCGTAAGGCAATCAAAAGGTCCCGAATGCACCCAAATGGTACGAAACGCACCAAAACGTTAGTTTAGGGTCCAGTGGGGTGGATCGGGTGCGTTCGTTGTGAAAATTCCGACGCGACTTCGTGGCACGAACTTTTGCACTAGTTCGGCCCGTTTTGCACCGAGTTTCGTAAGGCAACCAAATGGCCCCGAATGCACCCAAATAGTACGAAATGCTTAAAAACGTCAGTTTAGAGACCAATGGGGTGGATTGGGTGCGTTCGTTGTGAAAAATTCCGACGCGACTTCGTGGCACAAACATATGCACTAGTTCGGCCCGTTTTTGCACCGAGTTTCGTAAGGCAACCAAAGGTCCCGAATGCAACCCAAATGGTACGAAACGCACCAAAACGTTAGTTTAGGGTCCAATTGGGGTGGATCGGGTGCGTTCGTTGCGAAAAATTCCGAAGCGACTTCGTGGCACGAACTTTTGTACTAGTTTTGCCCGTCGTATACTGAGTTTCATAAGGCAATCAAACGGTCCCGAATGCACCCCAAATTGTACGAAACGCACCAAAATGTCAGTATAGTGTCTAATGGGGTGGTTCGGGTGCGTTTGTTGCGAAAAATTCCGACGCGACTTCGTGGCACGAACTTTTGCACTAGTTCGGCCCGTTTTGCACCGAGTTTCATAAGGCAACCAAATGGTCCCGAATGCACCCAAATAGTACGAAACGCACCAAATGTCAGATTAAGGGTCCCATGGGGGTGGATCGGGTGTGTTCGTTGGCAAAAAATTCCGACGTGACTTCATGGCACGAACTTTTGCACTAGTTCAGCCCGTTTTGCACCGAGTTTCGTAAGGCAACTAAACGGCCCAGAATGCACCCAAATAGTATGAAATGCACCAAAACATTAGTTTAGGGTCTAATGGGGTGGATTGGGTGCGTTCGTTGTGAAAAATTCCGACGCGACTTCGTGGCACGAACTTTTGCACTAGTTCGGCCCGTTTTTCACCAGGTTTCGTAAGGCAACCAAAAGGTTAAGCACCCAAATGGTACGAAACGCACCAAAACATTAGTTTAGGGTCAAATGTGGAGGTTCGGGTGTGTTCGTTGAAAAAAAATTCCGACGTGACTTCATGGCACGAAATTTTGCACTAGTTCGGCCCGTTTTGCACCGTGTTTCGTAAGCACCAAACGGCGCCGAATGCACCCAAATAGTATGAAATGCACCAAAATGTCAGTTAGGGTCTGATGGGGTGGATTGGGTGTGTTCGTTGTGAAAAATTCCGACGCGACTTCGTGCCACGAACGTTTGCACTTGTTCGGCTCATTTTGCACCGAGTTTCGTATGGCAACCAAAATGTCCCGAATGCACCCAAATGGTACGAAACGCACCAAAACGTCAGTTTAGGGTCTAATGGGGAGGATCGGGTACGTTCGTTGCAAAAAATTCCGACGTGACTTCATGGCATGAACTTTTGCAATAGTTTGGCCCGTTTTGCACCGAGTTTCGTAAGGCAACCAAACAGTGCCGAATGCACCCAAATTGTACAAAACGCACCAAAACGTCAATTAGGGTCCAATGGGGTGGATCGGGTGCATTCGTTGCAAAAAATTCTGACGCGACTTCGTGGCACGACCTTTTGCACTAGTTCGGCCCGTTTTGCACCGAGTTCGTAAGGCAACCAAACGGTCTCGAATGCACCCAAACGGTACGTATCAGCGCCAAAACGTCAGTTTAGGGTCCAATGGGGTCAATCGGGTGCGTTCGTTTGTGAAAAATTCCGACGCGACTTCGTGGCACGAACTTTTGCACTAGTTCGGCCCGTTGTGCACCGAGTTTCATAAGTCAACCAAACGGTTCCCGAATGCACCAAAATAGTACGAAACGCACCAAAACATTACTTTAGGGTCTATTGGGGTGGTTCGGATGCGTTTGTTGCGAAAAATTCCAACGCGACTTCGTGGCACGAACGTTTGCACAGTTCGGCCCGTTTGCACCGAGTTTTGTAAGCCACCAACGGTCTCGGATGCACCCAAATAGTTCGACACGCAACCAAATGTCAGTTTAGGGTCTAATGGGGTGGATCGGGTGCGTTCGTTGCAAAAAATTCTAACGCGACAATCTTGGCACGAACTTTGGCACTAGTTCGGCCCATTTTGCACCGAGTTTCGTAAGGCAAACCAAGCGGCCCTGATGCACCCAAATAGTACGAAATGCACCAAAACGTCAGTTTAGAGTCTAATGGGGTGGATCGGGTGCGTTCGTTGCAAAAAATTCCGACGTGACTTTATGGGACGAAAATATTGCACTAGTTCGGCCCGTTTTGCACCGAGTTTCGTAAGGCAACCAAACGGCCCTGAATGCACCCAAATAGTACGAAATGCTTAAAAACGTCAGTTTAGAGTCCAATGGGGTGGATTGGGTGTGTTCGTTGTGAAAAATTCCGACGCGACTTCGTGGCACGAACATATGCACTAGTTCGGCCCGTTTTGCACCGAGTTTCGTAAGGCAACCAAAAGGTTCCGAATGCACCCAAATGGTACGAAACGCACCAAAACGTCAATTTAGGGTCCAATGGGGTGGATCGGGTGCATTCGTTGCGAAAAATTCTGACGCGACTTCGTGGCACGACCTTTTGCACTAGTTCGGCCCGTTTTGCACCGAGTTTCGTAAGGCAACCAAATGGTCTCGAATGCAACCAAACGGTACGTATCGCCCCAAAACGTCAGTTTAGGGTCCAATGGGGTCAATCGGGTGTGTTCGTTGTGAAAAATTCCGACGCGACTTCGTGGCACGAACTTTTGCACTAGTTCGGCCCGTTGTGCACCGAGTTTCATAAGGCAACCAAACGGCCCCGAATGCACCCAAATAGTACGAAATGCTTAAAAACGTCAGTTTAGAGTCCAATGGGGTGGATTGGGTGCGTTCGTTGTGAAAAATTCCGACGCGACTTCGTGGCACGAACATATGCACTAGTTTTGCCCGTTGTATACTGAGTTTCGTAAGGCAACCAAAAGGTTCCGAATGCACCCAAATGGTACGAAACGCACCAAAACGTTAGTTTAGGGTCCAATGGGGTGGATCGGGTGCGTTCGTTGCGAAAAATTCCGACGCGACTTCGTGGCACGAACTTTTGTACTAGTTTTGCCCGTTGTATACTGAGTTTCGTAAGGCAATCAAACGGTCCCGAATGCACCCAAATTGTACGAAACGCACCAAAATGTCAGTATAGGGTCTAATGGGGTGGTTCGGGTGCGTTAGTTGCGAAAAATTCCAACGCGACTTCGTGGCACGAACTTTTGCACTAGTTCGGCCCGTTTTGCACCGAGTTTCATATGCAACCAAACGGTCCCGAATGCACCCAAATAGTATGAAACGCACCGAAATGTTAGTTTAGAGTCTAATGGGGTGGATCGGGTGCATTCGTTGTGAAAAATTCCGATGCGACTTCGTGGCACAAACTTTTGTACTAGTTTGGCCCGTTTTGCATCGAGTTTTGTAAGGCAACCAAACAGCCCCCGAATGCATCCAAATAGTACAAAATGCACCAAAACGTCAGTTTAGGGTCTAATGGGGTGGATTGGGAGCGTTCGTTGAAAAATTCCGACGCGACTTCGTTTCACGAACTTTTGAACTAGTTCGGCCCGTTTTGCACCAAGTTTCGTAAGGCAACCAAAAGGTCCCGAATGCACCCAATTGGTACGAAACGCACCAAAACATCAGTTTAGGGTCCAATGGGGTGGATAGGGTGCGTTCGTTGCAAAAAATTCCGATGCGACGTCGTGGCACGAACTTTTGTACTAGTTCGGCCCGTTGTACACCGAGTTTGGTAAGGCAACCAAACAGCCCCGAATGCACCAAAATAGTACAAAACGCACCAAAACATCAGTTTAGGGTTCAATGGGGTGGATCGGGTGCGTTCGTTGCGAAAAATTCCGACGCGACTTCATGGCACGAACTTTTGCACTAGTTCGGCCCGTTTTGCACCGAGTTTCGAAAGGCAACCAAACGGCCCCGAATGCATCCACATAGTATGAAACGCACCAAAACATCAGCTTAGGGTCTAATGGGGTGGATTAGGAGCGTTCGTTGTGAAAAATTCAGACGCGACTTCGTTTCACGAACTTTTACACTAGTTCGGCCCGTTTTGCACCGAGTTTCGTAAGGCAACCCAAAATGTCCCGAATGCACCCAATTGGTACGAAACGCACCAAAACATCAGTTTAGGGTCCAATGGGGTGGATAGGGTGCGTTCGTTGCAAAAAATTCCGACGCGACTTCGTGGCACGAACTTTTGTACTAGTTCGGCCCGTTGTACACCGAGTTTGGTAAGGCAACCAAACAGCCCCGAATGCACCAAAATAGTACGAAACGCACCAAAATGTCAATTTAGGGTCTAATGGGGTGGATCGGGTGCGTTCGTTGCGAAAAATTCTGACGCGACTTCATTGCACGAACTTTTGCACTAGTTCGGCCGGTTTTGCACCGAGTTTCGAAAGGCAACCAAACGGTCCCGAATGCATCCACATAGTATGAAACGCACCAAAACATTAGTTTAGGGTCTAATGAGGTGGTTTGAGTGCATTCGTTGCGAAAAATTCCAACGCGACTTCGCGTCACGAACTTTTGCACTAGTTCGGCCCGTTTTGCACCGAGTTTCATAGGCAACCAAATGGTCCCGAATGCACCCAAATAGTACGAAACGCACCAAAATGTCAGTTTAGGGTCCAATGGGGGTGGATCGGGTGTGTTCGTTGCGAAAAATTCAGACGCGACTTCGTGGCACGAACTTTTGCACTAGTTCGGCCCAGTTTTGCACCGAGTTCGTAAGGCAATCAAAAGGTCCCGAATGCACCCAAATGGTACGAAACGCACCAAAACGTTAGTTTAGGGTCCAATGGGGTGGATCGGGTGCGTTCGTTGTGAAAAATTCCGACGCGACTTCGTGGCACGAACTTTTGCACTAGTTCGGCCCGTTTTGCACCGAGTTTCGTAAGGCAACCAAACGGCCCCGAATGCACCCAAATAGTACGAAATGCTTAAAAACGTCAGTTTAGAGTACCAATGGGGTGGATTGGGTGCGTTCGTTGTGAAAAATTCCGACGCGACTTCATGGCACGAACATATGCACTAGTTCGGCCCGTTTTGCACTGAGTTTCTTAAGGCAACCAAAAGGTCCCGAATGCACCCAAATGGTACCAAACGCACCAAAACATTAGTTTAGGGTCCAATGGGGTGGATCGGGTGCGTTCGTTGCGAAAAATTCCGACGCGACTTCGTGGCACGAACTTTTGTACTAGTTTTGCCCGTCGTATACTGAGTTTCATAAGGCAATCAAACGGTCCCGAATGCACCCAAATTGTACGAAACGCACCAAAATGTCAGTTTAGGGTCCAATGGGGTGGATCGGGTGTGTTCGTTGCGAAAAATTCAGACGCGACTTCGTGCCACGAACTTTTGCACTAGTTCGGCCCGTTTTGCACTGAGTTCGTAAGGCAATCAAAAGGTCCCGAATGCACCCAAATGGTACGAAACGCACCAAAACGTTAGTTTAGGGTCCAGTGGGGTGGATCGGGTGCGTTCGTTGTGAAAAATTCCGACGCGACTTCGTGGCACGAACTTTTGCACTAGTTCGGCCCGTTTTGCACCGAGTTTCGTAAGGCAACCAAATGGCCCCGAATGCACCCAAATAGTACGAAATGCTTAAAAACGTCAGTTTAGAGACCAATGGGGTGGATTGGGTGCGTTCGTTGTGAAAAATTCCGACGCGACTTCGTGGCACAAACATATGCACTAGTTCGGCCCGTTTTGCACCGAGTTTCGTAAGGCAACCAAAAGGTCCCGAATGCACCCAAATGGTACGAAACGCACCAAAACGTTAGTTTAGGGTCCAATGGGGTGGATCGGGTGCGTTCGTTGCGAAAAATTCCGAAGCGACTTCGTGGCACGAACTTTTGTACTAGTTTTGCCCGTCGTATACTGAGTTTCATAAGGCAATCAAACGGTCCCGAATGCACCCAAATTGTACGAAACGCACCAAATGTCAGTATAGTGTCTAATGGGGTGGTTCGGGTGCGTTTGTTGCGAAAAATTCCGACGCGACTTCGTGGCACGAACTTTTGCACTAGTTCGGCCCGTTTTGCACCGAGTTTCATAAGGCAACCAAATGGTCCCGAATGCACCCAAATAGTACGAAACGCACCAAAATGTCAGATTAGGGTCCAATGGGGTGGATCGGGTGTGTTCGTTGCAAAAAATTCCGACGTGACTTCATGGCACGAACTTTTGCACTAGTTCAGCCCGTTTTGCACCGAGTTTCGTAAGGCAACTAAACGGCCCAGAATGCACCCAAATAGTATGAAATGCACCAAAACATTAGTTTAGGGTCTAATGGGGTGGATTGGGTGCGTTCGTTGTGAAAAATTCCGACGCGACTTCGTGGCACGAACTTTTGCACTAGTTCGGCCCGTTTTTCACCAGGTTTCGTAAGGCAACCAAAAGGTTAAGCACCCAAATGGTACGAAACGCACCAAAACATTAGTTTAGGGTCAAATGTGGAGGTTCGGGTGTGTTCGTTGAAAAAAAATTCCGACGTGACTTCATGGCACGAAATTTTGCACTAGTTCGGCCCGTTTTGCACCGTGTTTCGTAAGCAACCAAACGGCGCCGAATGCACCCAAATAGTATGAAATGCACCAAAATGTCAGTTTAGGGTCTGATGGGGTGGATTGGGTGTGTTCGTTGTGAAAAATTCCGACGCGACTTCGTGCCACGAACGTTTGCACTAGTTCGGCTCATTTTGCACCGAGTTTCGTATGGCAACCAAAATGTCCCGAATGCACCCAAATGGTACGAAACGCACCAAAACGTCAGTTTAGGGTCTAATGGGGAGGATCGGGTACGTTCGTTGCAAAAAATTCCGACGTGACTTCATGGCATGAACTTTTGCAATAGTTTGGCCCGTTTTGCACCGAGTTTCGTAAGGCAACCAAACAGTGCCGAATGCACCCAAATTGTACAAAACGCACCAAAACGTCAATTAGGGTCCAATGGGGTGGATCGGGTGCATTCGTTGCAAAAAATTCTGACGCGACTTCGTGGCACGACCTTTTGCACTAGTTCGGCCCGTTTTGCACCGAGTTTCGTAAGGCAACCAAACGGTCTCGAATGCACCCAAACGGTACGTATCGCGCCAAAACGTCAGTTTAGGGTCCAATGGGGTCAATCGGGTGCGTTCGTTGTGAAAAATTCCGACGCGACTTCGTGGCACGAACTTTTGCACTAGTTCGGCCCGTTGTGCACCGAGTTTCATAAGTCAACCAAACGGTCCCGAATGCACCAAAATAGTACGAAACGCACCAAAACATTACTTTAGGGTCTATTGGGGTGGTTCGGATGCGTTTGTTGCGAAAAATTCCAACGCGACTTCGTGGCACGAACGTTTGCACAAGTTCGGCCCGTTTTGCACCGAGTTTTGTAAAGCCACCAAACGGTCTCGGATGCACCCAAATAGTTCGACACGCACCAAAATGTCAGTTTAGGGTCTAATGGGGTGGATCGGGTGCGTTCGTTGCAAAAAATTCTAACGCGACAATCTGGCACGAACTTTGGCACTAGTTCGGCCCATTTTGCACCGAGTTTCGTAAGGCAACCAAGCGGCCCTGAATGCACCCAAATAGTACGAAATGCACCAAAACGTCAGTTTAGAGTCTAATGGGGTGGATCGGGTGCGTTCGTTGCAAAAAATTCCGACGTGACTTTATGGGACGAAAATATGCACTAGTTCGGCCCGTTTTGCACCGAGTTTCGTAAGGCAACCAAACGGCCCTGAATGCACCCAAATAGTACGAAATGCTTAAAAACGTCAGTTTAGAGTCCAATGGGGTGGATTGGGTGTGTTCGTTGTGAAAAATTCCGACGCGACTTCGTGGCACGAACATATGCACTAGTTCGGCCCGTTTTGCACCGAGTTTCGTAAGGCAACCAAAAGGTTCCGAATGCACCCAAATGGTACGAAACGCACCAAAACGTCAATTTAGGGTCCAATGGGGTGGATCGGGTGCATTCGTTGCGAAAAATTCTGACGCGACTTCGTGGCACGACCTTTTGCACTAGTTCGGCCCGTTTTGCACCGAGTTTCGTAAGGCAACCAAATGGTCTCGAATGCAACCAAACGGTACGTATCGCCCCAAAACGTCAGTTTAGGGTCCAATGGGGTCAATCGGGTGTGTTCGTTGTGAAAAATTCCGACGCGACTTCGTGGCACGAACTTTTGCACTAGTTCGGCCCGTTGTGCACCGAGTTTCATAAGGCAACCAAACGGCCCCGAATGCACCCAAATAGTACGAAATGCTTAAAAACGTCAGTTTAGAGTCCAATGGGGTGGATTGGGTGCGTTCGTTGTGAAAAATTCCGACGCGACTTCGTGGCACGAACATATGCACTAGTTTTGCCCGTTGTATACTGAGTTTCGTAAGGCAACCAAAAGGTTCCGAATGCACCCAAATGGTACGAAACGCACCAAAACGTTAGTTTAGGGTCCAATGGGGTGGATCGGGTGCGTTCGTTGCGAAAAATTCCGACGCGACTTCGTGGCACGAACTTTTGTACTAGTTTTGCCCGTTGTATACTGAGTTTCGTAAGGCAATCAAACGGTCCCGAATGCACCCAAATTGTACGAAACGCACCAAAATGTCAGTATAGGGTCTAATGGGGTGGTTCGGGTGCGTTAGTTGCGAAAAATTCCAACGCGACTTCGTGGCACGAACTTTTGCACTAGTTCGGCCCGTTTTGCACCGAGTTTCATAATGCAACCAAACGGTCCCGAATGCACCCAAATAGTATGAAACGCACCGAAATGTTAGTTTAGAGTCTAATGGGGTGGATCGGGTGCATTCGTTGTGAAAAATTCCGATGCGACTTCGTGGCACAAACTTTTGTACTAGTTTGGCCCGTTTTGCATCGAGTTTTGTAAGGCAACCAAACAGCCCCGAATGCATCCAAATAGTACAAAATGCACCAAAACGTCAGTTTAGGGTCTAATGGGGTGGATTGGGAGCGTTCGTTGTGAAAAATTCCGACGCGACTTCGTTTCACGAACTTTTGAACTAGTTCGGCCCGTTTTGCACCAAGTTTCGTAAGGCAACCAAAAGGTCCCGAATGCACCCAATTGGTACGAAACGCACCAAAACATCAGTTTAGGGTCCAATGGGGTGGATAGGGTGCGTTCGTTGCAAAAAATTCCGATGCGACTTCGTGGCACGAACTTTTGTACTAGTTCGGCCCGTTGTACACCGAGTTTGGTAAGGCAACCAAACAGCCCCGAATGCACCAAAATAGTACAAAACGCACCAAAACATCAGTTTAGGGTTCAATGGGGTGGATCGGGTGCGTTCGTTGCGAAAAATTCCGACGCGACTTCATGGCACGAACTTTTGCACTAGTTCGGCCCGTTTTGCACCGAGTTTCGAAAGGCAACCAAACGGCCCCGAATGCATCCACATAGTATGAAACGCACCAAAACATCAGCTTAGGGTCTAATGGGGTGGATTAGGAGCGTTCGTTGTGAAAAATTCCGACGCGACTTCGTTTCACGAACTTTTACACTAGTTCGGCCCGTTTTGCACCGAGTTTCGTAAGGCAACCAAAATGTCCCGAATGCACCCAATTGGTACGAAACGCACCAAAACATCAGTTTAGGGTCCAATGGGGTGGATAGGGTGCGTTCGTTGCAAAAAATTCCTGACGCGACTTCGTGGCACGAACTTTTGTACTAGTTCGGCCCGTTGTACACCGAGTTTGGTAAGGCAACCAAACAGCCCCGAATGCACCAAAATAGTACGAAACGCACCAAAATGTCAATTTAGGGTCTAATGGGGTGGATCGGGTGCGTTCGTTGCGAAAAATTCTGACGCGACTTCATTGCACGAACTTTTGCACTAGTTCGGCCGGTTTTGCACCGAGTTTCGAAAGGCAACCAAACGGTCCCGAATGCATCCACATAGTATGAAACGCACCAAAACATTAGTTTAGGGTCTAATGAGGTGGTTTGAGTGCATTCGTTGCGAAAAATTCCAACGCGACTTCGCGTCACGAACTTTTGCACTAGTTCGGCCCGTTTTGCACCGAGTTTCCATAGGCAACCAAATGGTCCCGAATGCACCCAAATAGTACGAAACGCACCAAAATGTCAGTTTAGGGTCCAATGGGGGTGGATCGGGTGTGTTCGTTGCGAAAAATTCAGACGCGACTTCGTGGCACGAACTTTTGCACTAGTTCGGCCCATTTTGCACCGAGTTCGTAAGGCAATCAAAAGGTCCCGAATGCACCCAAATGGTACGAAACGCACCAAAACGTTAGTTTAGGGACCAATGGGGTGGATCGGGTGCGTTCGTTGTGAAAAATTCCGACGCGACTTCGTGGCACGAACTTTTGCACTAGTTCGGCCCGTTTTGCACCGAGTTTCGTAAGGCAACCAAACGGCCCCGAATGCACCCAAATAGTACGAAATGCTTAAAAACGTCAGTTTAGATTCCAATGGGGTGGATTGGGTGCGTTCGTTGTTAAAAATTCCGATGCGACTTCGTGGCACGAACTTTTGTACTAGTTTTGCCCGTCGTATACTGAGTTTCATAAGGCAATCAAACGGTCCCGAATGCACTCAAATTGTACGAAACACACCAAAATGTTAGTATAGGGTCTAATGGGGTGGTTCGGGTGCGTTCGTTGCGAAAAATTCCGACGCGACTTCGTGGCACGAACTTTTGCACTAGTTCGGCCCGTTTTGCACCGAGTTTCATAAGGCAACCAAATGGTCCCGAATGCACCCAAATAGTACGAAACGCACCAAAATGTCAGTTTAGGGTCCAATGGGGTGGATCGGGTGTGTTCGTTGCAAAAAATTCTGACGTGACTTCATGGCACGAACTTTTGCACTATTTCAGCCCGTTTTGCACCGAGTTTCGTAAGGCAACTAAACGGCCCAGAATGCACCCAAATAGTATGAAATGCACCAAAACATTAGTTTAGGGTCTAATGGGGTGGATTGGGTGCGTTCGTTGTGAAACATTCCGTCGCGACTTCGTGGCACGAACTTTTGCACTAGTTCGGCCCGTTTTTCACCAGATTTCGTAAGGCAACCAAAAGGTTAAGCACCCAAATGGTACGAAACGCACCAAAACATTAGTTTAGGGTCAAATGTGGAGGATTGGGTGCGTTCGTTGAAAAAAAATTCCGACGTGACTTCATGGCACGAACTTTTGCACTAGTTCGGCCCGTTTTGCACCGTGTTTCGTAAGGCAACCAAACGGCCCCGAATGCACCAAAATAGTATGAAATGCACCAAAATGTCAGTTTAGGGTCTGATGGGGTGGATTGGGTGTGTTCGTTGTGAAAAATTCCGATGCGACTTCGTGGCACGAACGTTTGCACTAGTTCGGCTCATTTTGCACCGAGTTTCGTAAGGCAACCAAAAGGTCCCGAATGCACCCAAATGGTACGAAACGCACCAAAACATCAGTTTAGGGTCTAATGGGGAGGATCGGGTACGTTCGTTGCAAAAAATTCCGACGTGACTTCATGGCATGAACTTTTGCACTAGTTTGGCCCGTTTTGCACCGAGTTTCGTAAGGCAACCAAACAGTGCCGAATGCACCCCAATTGTACAAAACGCACCAAAACATCAATTTAGGGTCCAATGGGGTGGATCGGGTGCATTCGTTGCGAAAAATTCTGACGCGACTTCGTGGCACGACCTTTTGCACTAGTTCGGCCCGTTTTGCACCGAGTTTCGTAAGGCAACCAAACGGTCTCGAATGCACCCAAACGGTACGTATCGCGCCAAAACGTCAGTTTAGGGTCCAATGGGGTCAATCGGGTGCGTTCGTTGTGAAAAATTCCGACGCGACTTCGTGGCACGAACTTTTGCACTAGTTCGGCCCGTTGTGCACCGAGTTTCATAAGGCAACCAAACGGTCCCGAATGCACCAAAATAGTACGAAACGCACCAAAACATTACTTTAGGGTCTATTGGGGTGGTTCGGGTGCATTTGTTGCGAAAAATTCCAACGCGACTTCGTGGCACGAACGTTTGCACTAGTTCGGCCCGTTTTGCACCGAGTTTTGTAAAGCCACCAAACGGTCTCGGATGCACCCAAATAGTTCGACACGCACCAAAATGTGACTTTATGGGACGAAAATATGCACTAGTTTGTAAGGCAACCAAGCGGCCCTGAATGCACCCAAATAGTACGAAATGCACCAAAACGTCAGTTTAGGGTCTAATGGGGTGGATCGGGTGCGTTCGTTGCAAAAAATTCCGATGTGACTTTATGGGACGAAAATATGCACTAGTTCGGCCCGTTTTGCACCGAGTTTCGTAAGGCAACCAAACGGCCCTGAATGCACCCAAATAGTACGAAATGCTTAAAAACGTCAGTTTAGAGTCCAATGGGGTGGATTGGGTGCGTTCGTTGTGAAAAATTCCGACGCGACTTCGTGGCACGAACATATGCACTAGTTCGGCCCGTTTTGCACCGAGTTTCGTAAGGCAACCAAAAGGTTCCGAATGCACCCAAATGGTACGAAACGCACCAAAACGTCAATTTAGGGTCCAATGGGGTGGATCGGTTGCATTCGTTGCGAAAAATTCTGACGCGACTTCGTGGCACGACCTTTTGCACTAGTTCGGCCCGTTTTGCACCGAGTTTCGTAAGGCAACCAAATGGTCTCGAATGCAACCAAACGGTACGTATCGCCCCAAAACGTCAGTTTAGGGTCCAATGGGGTCAATCGGGTGTGTTCGTTGTGAAAAATTCCGACGCGACTTCGTGGCACGAACTTTTGCACTAGTTCGGCCCGTTGTGCACCGAGTTTCATAAGGCAACCAAACGGCCCCGAATGCACCCAAATAGTACGAAATGCTTAAAAACGTCAGTTTAGAGTCCAATGGGGTGGATTGGGTGCGTTCGTTGTGAAAAATTCCGACGCGACTTCGTGGCACGAACATATGCACTAGTTTTGCCCGTTGTATACTGAGTTTCGTAAGGCAACCAAAAGGTTCCGAATGCACCCAAATGGTACGAAACGTACCAAAACGTTAGTTTAGGGTCCAATGGGGTGGATCGGGTGCGTTCGTTGCGAAAAATTCCGACGCGACTTCGTGGCACGAACTTTTGTACTAGTTTTGCCCGTTGTATACTGAGTTTCGTAAGGCAATCAAACGGTCCCGAATGCACCCAAATTGTACGAAACGCACCAAAATGTCAGTATAGGGTCTAATGGGGTGGTTCGGGTGCGTTAGTTGCGAAAAATTCCAACGCGACTTCGTGGCACGAACTTTTGCACTAGTTCGGCCCGTTTTGCACGGAGTTTCATAATGCAACCAAACGGTCCCGAATGCACCCAAATAGTATGAAACGCACCGAAATGTTAGTTTAGAGTCTAATGGGGTGGATCGGGTGCATTCGTTGTGAAAAATTCCGATGCGACTTCGTGGCACAAACTTTTGTACTAGTTTGGCCCGTTTTGCATCGAGTTTTGTAAGGCAACCAAACAGCCCCGAATGCATCCAAATAGTACAAAATGCACCAAAACGTCAGTTTAGGGTCTAATGGGGTGGATTGGGAGCGTTCGTTGTGAAAAATTCCGACGCGACTTCGTTTCACGAACTTTTGAACTAGTTCGGCCCGTTTTGCACCAAGTTTCGTAAGGCAACCAAAAGGTCCCGAATGCACCCAATTGGTACGAAACGCACCAAAACATCAGTTTAGGGTCCAATGGGGTGGATAGGGTGCGTTCGTTGCAAAAAATTCCGATGCGACTTCGTGGCACGAACTTTTGTACTAGTTCGGCCCGTTGTACACCGAGTTTGGTAAGGCAACCAAACAGCCCCGAATGCACCAAAATAGTACAAAACGCACCAAAACATCAGTTTAGGGTTCAATGGGGTGGATCGGGTGCGTTCGTTGCGAAAAATTCCGACGCGACTTCATGGCACGAACTTTTGCACTAGTTCGGCCCGTTTTGCACCGAGTTTCGAAAGGCAACCAAACGGCCCCGAATGCATCCACATAGTATGAAACGCACCAAAACATCAGCTTAGGGTCTAATGGGGTGGATTAGGAGCGTTCGTTGTGAAAAATTCCGACGCGACTTCGTTTCACGAACTTTTACACTAGTTCGGCCCGTTTTGCACCGAGTTTCGTAAGGCAACCAAAATGTCCCGAATGCACCCAATTGGTACGAAACGCACCAAAACATCAGTTTAGGGTCCAATGGGGTGGATAGGGTGCGTTCGTTGCAAAAAATTCCGACGCGACTTCGTGGCACGAACTTTTGTACTAGTTCGGCCCGTTGTACACCGAGTTTGGTAAGGCAACCAAACAGCCCCGAATGCACCAAAATAGTACGAAACGCACCAAAATGTCAATTTAGGGTCTAATGGGGTGGATCGGGTGCGTTCGTTGCGAAAAATTCTGACGCGACTTCATTGCACGAACTTTTGCACTAGTTCGGCCGGTTTTGCACCGAGTTTCGAAAGGCAACCAAACGGTCCCGAATGCATCCACATAGTATGAAACGCACCAAAACATTAGTTTAGGGTCTAATGAGGTGGTTTGAGTGCATTCGTTGCGAAAAATTCCAACGCGACTTCGCGTCACGAACTTTTGCACTAGTTCGGCCCGTTTTGCACCGAGTTTCCATAGGCAACCAAATGGTCCCGAATGCACCCAAATAGTACGAAACGCACCAAAATGTCAGTTTAGGGTCCAATGGGGGTGGATCGGGTGTGTTCGTTGCGAAAAATTCAGACGCGACTTCGTGGCACGAACTTTTGCACTAGTTCGGCCCATTTTGCACCGAGTTCGTAAGGCAATCAAAAGGTCCCGAATGCACCCAAATGGTACGAAACGCACCAAAACGTTAGTTTAGGGACCAATGGGGTGGATCGGGTGCGTTCGTTGTGAAAAATTCCGACGCGACTTCGTGGCACGAACTTTTGCACTAGTTCGGCCCGTTTTGCACCGAGTTTCGTAAGGCAACCAAACGGCCCCGAATGCACCCAAATAGTACGAAATGCTTAAAAACGTCAGTTTAGATTCCAATGGGGTGGATTGGGTGCGTTCGTTGTTAAAAATTCCGATGCGACTTCGTGGC
Source organism: Panicum virgatum (assembly GCF_016808335.1). Classification (NCBI taxonomy): domain Eukaryota; kingdom Viridiplantae; phylum Streptophyta; class Magnoliopsida; order Poales; family Poaceae; genus Panicum; species Panicum virgatum. The sequence goes on from NW_024376739.1 coordinate 20,121, forward strand.
ACGAACTTTTGTACTAGTTTTGCCCGTCGTATACTGAGTTTCATAAGGCAATCAAACGGTCCCGAATGCACTCAAATTGTACGAAACACACCAAAATGTTAGTATAGGGTCTAATGGGGTGGTTCGGGTGCGTTCGTTGCGAAAAATTCCGACGCGACTTCGTGGCACGAACTTTTGCACTAGTTCGGCCCGTTTTGCACCGAGTTTCATAAGGCAACCAAATGGTCCCGAATGCACCCAAATAGTACGAAACGCACCAAAATGTCAGTTTAGGGTCCAATGGGGTGGATCGGGTGTGTTCGTTGCAAAAAATTCTGACGTGACTTCATGGCACGAACTTTTGCACTAGTTCAGCCCGTTTTGCACCGAGTTTCGTAAGGCAACTAAACGGCCCAGAATGCACCCAAATAGTATGAAATGCACCAAAACATTAGTTTAGGGTCTAATGGGGTGGATTGGGTGCGTTCGTTGTGAAACATTCCGTCGCGACTTCGTGGCACGAACTTTTGCACTAGTTCGGCCCGTTTTTCACCAGATTTCGTAAGGCAACCAAAAGGTTAAGCACCCAAATGGTACGAAATGCACCAAAACATTAGTTTAGGGTCAAATGTGGAGGATTGGGTGCGTTCGTTGAAAAAAATTCCGACGTGACTTCATGGCACGAACTTTTGCACTAGTTCGGCCCGTTTTGCTCCGTGTTTCGTAAGGCAACCAAACTGCCCCGAATGCACCAAAATAGTATGAAATGCACCAAAATGTCAGTTTAGGGTCTGATGGGGTGGATTGGGTGTGTTCGTTGTGAAAAATTCCGATGCGACTTCGTGGCACGAACGTTTGCACTAGTTCGGCTCATTTTGCACCGAGTTTCGTAAGGCAACCAAAAGGTCCCGAATGCACCCAAATGGTACGAAACGCACCAAAACATCAGTTTAGGGTCTAATGGGGAGGATCGGGTACGTTCGTTGCAAAAAATTCCGACGTGACTTCATGGCATGAACTTTTGCACTAGTTTGGCCCGTTTTGCACCGAGTTTCGTAAGGCAACCAAACAGTGCCGAATGCACCCCAATTGTACAAAACGCACCAAAACATCAATTTAGGGTCCAATGGGGTGGATCGGGTGCATTCGTTGCGAAAAATTCTGACGCGACTTCGTGGCACGACCTTTTGCACTAGTTCGGCCCGTTTTGCACCGAGTTTCGTAAGGCAACCAAACGGTCTCGAATGCACCCAAACGGTACGTATCGCGCCAAAACGTCAGTTTAGGGTCCAATGGGGTCAATCGGGTGCGTTCGTTGTGAAAAATTCCGACGCGACTTCGTGGCACGAACTTTTGCACTAGTTCGGCCCGTTGTGCACCGAGTTTCATAAGGCAACCAAACGGTCCCGAATGCACCAAAATAGTACGAAACGCACCAAAACATTACTTTAGGGTCTATTGGGGTGGTTCGGGTGCATTTGTTGCGAAAAATTCCAACGCGACTTCGTGGCACGAACATTTGCACTAGTTCGGCCCGTTTTGCACCGAGTTTTGTAAAGCCACCAAACGGTCTCGGATGCACCCAAATAGTTCGACACGCACCAAAATGTCAGTTTAGGGTCTAATGGGGTGGATCGGGTGCGTTCGTTGCAAAAAATTCTAACGCTACAATCTGGCACAAACTTTGGCACTAGTTCGGCCCATTTTGCACCGAGTTTCGTAAGGCAACCAAGCGGCCCTGAATGCACCCAAATAGTACGAAATGCACCAAAACGTCAGTTTAGGGTCTAATGGGGTGGATCGGGTGCGTTCGTTGCAAAAAATTCCGACGTGACTTTATGGGACGAAAATATGCACTAGTTCGGCCCGTTTTGCACCGAGTTTCGTAAGGCAACCAAACGGCCCCGAATGCACCCAAATAGTACGAAATGCTTAAAAACGTCAGTTTAGAGTCCAATGGGGTGGATTGGGTGCGTTCGTTGTGAAAAATTCCGACGCGACTTCGTGGCACGAACATATGCACTAGTTCGGCCCGTTTTGCACGGAGTTTCGTAAGGCAACCAAAAGATTCCGAATGCACCCAAATGGTACGAAACGCACCAAAACGTTAGTTTAGGGTCCAATGGGGTGGATCGGGTGCGTTCGTTGCGAAAAATTCCGACGCGACTTCGTGGCACGAACTTTTGTACTAGTTTTGCCCGTTGTATACTGAGTTTCGTAAGGCAATCAAACGGTCCCGAATGCACCCAAATTGTACGAAACGCACCAAAATGTCAGTATAGGGTCTAATGGGGTGGTTCGAGTGCGTTAGTTGCGAAAAATTCCAACGCGACTTCGTGGCACGAACTTTTGCACTAGTTTGGCCCGTTTTGCACCGAGTTTCATAATGCAACCAAACGGTCCCGAATGCACCCAAATAGTATGAAACGCACCGAAATGTTAGTTTAGAGTCTAATGGGGTGGATCGGGTGCATTCGTTGTGAAAAATTCCGATGCGACTTCGTGGCACAAACTTTTGCACTAGTTTGGCCCGTTTTGCATCGAGTTTTGTAAGGCAACCAAACAGCCCCGAATGCATCCAAATAGTACAAAATGCACCAAAATGTCAGTTTAGGGTCTAATGGGGTGGATTGGGAGCGTTCGTTGTGAAAAATTCCGACGCGACTTCGTTTCACGAACTTTTGAACTAGTTCGGCCCGTTTTGCACCAAGTTTCGTAAGGCAACCAAAAGGTCCCGAATGCACCCAATTGGTACGAAACGCACCAAAACATCAGTTTAGGGTCCAATGGGTGGATAGGGTGCGTTCGTTGCAAAAAATTCCGACGCGACTTCGTGGCACGAACTTTTGTACTAGTTCGGCCCGTTGTACACCGAGTTTGGTAAGGCAACCAAACAGCCCCGAATGCACCAAAATAGTACAAAACGCACCAAAACATCAGTTTAGGGTTCAATGGGGTGGATCGGGTGCGTTCGTTGCGAAAAATTCCGACGCGACTTCATGGCACGAACTTTTTGCACTAGTTCGGCCCGTTTTGCACCGAGTTTCGAAAGGCAACCAAACGGCCCCGAATGCATCCACATAGTATGAAACGCACCAAAACATCAGCTTTAGGGTCTAATGGGGTGGATTGGGATGGTCGTTGTGTAAAAATTCCGACGCGACTTCGTTTCACGAACTTTTACACTAGTTCGGCCCGTTTTGCACCGAGTTTCGTAAGGCAACCAAAAGGTCCCGAATGCACCCAATTGGTACGAAACGCACCAAAACATCAGTTTAGGGTCCAATGGGGTGGATAGGGTGCGTTCGTTGCAAAAAATTCCGACGCGACTTCGTGGCACGAACTTTTGTACTAGTTCGGCCCGTTGTACACCGAGTTTGGTAAGGCAACCAAACAGCCCCGAATGCACCAAAATAGTACGAAACGCACCAAAATGTCAATTTAGGGTCTAATGGGGTGGATCGGGTGCGTTCGTTGCGAAAAAATTCCGACGCGACTTCATGGCACGAACTTTTGCACTAGTTCGCCCGGTTTTGCACCGAGTTTCGAAAGGCAACCAAACGGTCCCGAATGCATCCACATAGTATGAAACACACCAAAACATTAGTTTAGGGTCTAATGAGGTGGTTTGAGTGCGTTCGTTGCGAAAAATTCCAACGCGACTTCGCGGCACGAACTTTTGCACTAGTTCGGCCCGTTTTGCACCGAGTTTCAATAGGCAACCAAATGGTCCCGAATGCACCCAAATAGTACGAAACGCACCAAAATGTCAGTTTAGGGTCCAATGGGGGTGGATCGGGGTGGTTCGTTGCGAAAATTCAGACGCGACTTCGTGGCACGAACTTTTGCACTAGTTCGGCCCATTTTGCACCGAGTTCGTAAGGCAATCAAAAGGTCCCGAATGCACCCAAATGGTACGAAACGCACCAAAACGTTAGTTTAGGGTCCAATGGGGTGGATCGGGTGCGTTCGTTGTGAAAAATTCCGACGCGACTTCGTGGCACGAACTTTTGCACTAGTTCGGCCCGTTTTGCACCGAGTTTCGTAAGGCAACCAAACGGCCCCGAATGCACCCAAATAGTACGAAATGCTTAAAACGTCAGTTTAGAGTACCAATGGGGTGGATTGGGTGCGTTCGTTGTGAAAAATTCCGACGCGACTTCGTGGCACGAACATATGCACTAGTTCGGCCCCGTTTTGCACCGAGTTTCGTAAGGCAACCAAAAGGTCCGAATGCACCCAAATGGTACGAAACGCACCAAAACGTTTAGTTTAGGGTCCAATGCGGGTGGATCGGGTGCGTTTCGTTGCGAAAAATTCCGACGCGACTTCGTGGCACGAACTTTTGTACTAGTTTTGCCCGTCGTATACTGAGTTTCTAAGGCAATCAAACGGTCCCGAATGCACCCAAATTGTACGAAACACACCCAAAAATGTTAGTATAGGGTCTAATGGGGTGGTTCTGGTGCGTTCGATTGCGAAACATTCCGACGCGACTTCGTGTGCACGGACTTTTGCACTAGTTCAGCCCGTTTTGCCACCGAGTTTCGTCAAGGGCAACTAACTGCCCAGGATGCACCCAAATAGTATGAAATGCCACCAAAACATTAGTTTAGGGTCTAATGGGGTGGATTGGGTGCATTCGTTAGTGAAAAATTTCCGACGCGACTTCGTGGCACGACATTTTGCACTAGTTCCGCGGCCCGTTCTTTCACCCAAGGGTTTCGTAAGGCAACCAAAAGGTTAAGCACCCAAATGGTACAAAACGCACCAAAACATTAGTTTAGGGTCAAATGTGGAGGATTGGGTGCGTTCGTTGAAAAAAAATTCCGACGTGACTTCATGGCACGAACTTTTGCACTAGTTCGGCCCGTTTTGCACCGTGTTTCGTAAGGCAACCAAACGGCCCCGAATGCACCAAAATAGTATGAAATGCACCAAAATGTCAGTTTAGGGTCTGATGGGGTGGATTGGGTGTGTTCGTTGTGAAAAATTCCGATGCGACTTCGTGGCACGAACGTTTGCACTAGTTCGGCTCATTTTGCACCGAGTTTCGTAAGGCAACCAAAAGGTCCCGAATGCACCCAAATGGTACGAAACGCACCAAAACATCAGTTTAGGGTCTAATGGGGAGGATCGGGTACGTTCGTTGCAAAAAATTCCGACGTGACTTCATGGCATGAACTTTTGCACTAGTTTGGCCCGTTTTGCACCGAGTTTCGTAAGGCAACCAAACAGTGCCGAATGCACCCAAATTGTACAAACGCACCAAAACGTCAATTTAGGGTCCAATGGGGTGGATCGGGTGCATTCGTTTCGAAAAATTCTGACGCGACTTCGTGGCACGACCTTTTGCACTAGTTCGGCCCGTTTTGCACCGAGTTTCGTAAGGCAACCAAACGGTCTCGAATGCACCCAAACGGTACGTATCGCCAAAACGTCAGTTTAGGGTCCAATGGGGTCATCGGGTGCGTTCGTTGTGAAAAATTCCGACGCGACTTCGTGGCACGAACTTTTGCACTAGTTCGGCCCGTTGTGCACCGAGTTTCATAAGGCAACCAAACGGTCCCGAATGCACCAAATAGTACGAAACGCACCAAAACATTACTTTAGGGTCTATGGGGTGGTTCGGGTGCGTTTGTTGCGAAAAATTCCAACGCGACTTCGTTCGCACGAACTTTTGCACAGTTTGGCCCGTTTTGCACCGAGTTTTGTAAAGCACCAAACGGTCCGGATGCACCCAAATTACACGCACCAAAATGTCAGTTAGGGTCTAATGGGGTGGATCGGGTGCGTTCGTTCAAAAAATTCTAACGCGACAATCTGGCAATCAACTTTGCACTAGTTCGGCCCATTTTGGCCACAGTTTCGTAAGGCAACCAAGCGGCCCTGAATGCACCACCCAATAGTCGAAATGCCCCAAAACGTCAATTTAGTTTGAGTCGAATGGGGTGGATCTGGTGCGTTCGTTTCAAAAAATTCCGACGTGACTTTATGGGACAAAATAGCCACTATTCGGCCCCGTTTTTGCACCGAGTTTCGTAGGCAACCAAACTGCCCTGATGCCCAATAGTACGAAATGCTTAAAAACGTCAGTTTAGAGAGTCCAATGGGGTGGATTGGTGCGTTCGTTGTGAAAATTCAGACGCACTTTGTGGCAACGAACTATGCACAGTTCGGCCCGTTTTTGCACCGGTTTCGTAAGGCAAACCAAAAGGTTCCCGAATCACCCAAATGGTACGAACGCACCAAAACGTCATTTAGGGTCCAATGGGGTGGATCGGGTGCGTTCGTTGCGAAAAATTCCGACGCGACTTCGTGGCACGAACTTTTGACTAGTTTTGCCCGTTGTACTGAGTTTCGTAAGGCAACAAACGGTCCCGAATGCACCCAAATTGTACGAAACGCACCAAAATCAGTATAGGGTCTAATGGGGTGGTTCGGGTGCGTTGTTGCGAAAAATTCCAAGCGACTTCGGGCACGAACTTTTGCACTAGTTCGGCCCGTTTTGCACCGAGTTTCATAAGCAACCAAACGGTCCCGAATGCACCCAATAGTATGAAACGCACCAAATGTCAGTTTAGAGTCTAATGGGGTGGATCGGGTGCATTCGTTGTGAAAAATTCCGATGCGACTTCGTGGCACAACTTTTGCACTAGTTTGGCCCGTTTTGCACGAATTTTGTAAGGCAACCAAACAGCCCCGAATGCACCCAAATAGTACAAAATGCACAAAACGTCAGTTTAGGGTCTAATGGGGTGGATTGGGAGCGTTCGTTGTGAAAAATTCCGACGCGACTTCGTTTCACGAACTTTTGACTAGTTCGGCCCGTTTTGCACCAAGTTTCGTAAGGCAACCAAAAGGTCCCGAATGCACCCAATTGGTACGAAACGCACCAAAACATCAGTTTAGGGTCCAATGGGGTGGATAGGGTGCGTTCGTTGCAAAAAATTCCGACGCGACTTCGTGGCACGAACTTTTGTACTAGTTCGGCCGTTGTACACCGAGTTTGGTAAGGCAACCAAACAGCCCCGAATGCACCAAAATAGTACAAAACGCACCAAAACATCAGTTTAGGGTTCAATGGGGTGGATCGGGTGCGTTCGTTGCGAAAAATTCCGACGCGACTTCATGGCACGAACTT